>NW_008708442.1:117431-119018 GCF_000327385.1 Lottia gigantea | reverse complement strand
TGTCCTATAATTGTTAGTTTATAATAAGAAATTAAGGTAGAGATGAGGGTAAACAGGTTTAGAATTTGGGGGTGGGGGGTGTTAAAGGGATGGTGTCCTATAATTGTTAGTTTAGTGACATTAAGGTAAGGATGAGGGTACATGGGTTTAGAAATAGGGGGGTGGGGGTATTAAAGGGATGGTGTCCTATAATTGTTAGTTTAGAACAAGATATTAAGGGAAGGGGTGAGGGTAGGCAGGTTTGAAATTATTCATATCTATGCAAGCTTCCTATTGTGAGAATTCAGATTTTTGTCTTGTGATTTATGAGAAAAGTATGACAGCTCTTTAATACTTGGTAAAATTTTACTTTTTGAAACAGTTCACAACACAATGTTGTTTGTATTCTAAAACTTATTATTCTTTTTACAGTGTCAGCAGTTCAGAGAAGTTATTAGTATGCAAAGTATTAAATCGCTTTTGACAAATAGATCTTTTTTTTTTTAATTTATGGTGAGTTTTTTTTATAATCAACTTTCTGGTTTTCTGAAAACTATTTGAATTATTTCTCAAGTATTCCAACTGTAAGGCCTAGGTTTAAGCAAGGGAGAATCTTGTGAATTTTTGTGAGGGGACTTTCTGTTACTGAAGGGATGTAGTCCGTTAATTGTTATATTTCAGAGTCTGGTGCAAGTGAAAAAAAAACTTGACATGATTCAAATGCAGATGTTAGTGTTAAGTTTCTTTTTTTTTTGCAGGTGAATCCACTAACCTTGATTTAACAAACTTCATCTATATTTGGTGATTGTGTTAAGAATGAAAGACCATCCAGAGTTGTCATAATTTATGCTAACCAATCCAAAGTATTTTAAAAATGGTAAGACACTACATCTACTAGTCCATTTAAAACAATAGATGCCCTGCAATTCCTGACATACAAGCAAGGAAATCTTATATGGTACACAATATTTGATACATACATTACTTACTGTGTAGTGGGTTGAATACTAAATGGCCCAGAACATGACATGAATAACAAATTTGCCAGATCATGTGTACTAAAATAATAGGAAACATCCCTGTTTTTGCTATTTAATTTGAATAAATGATTTATTACAGGTATGAAATCTTATCATCAGTTAGAAACTTGTTGGTCTATAGATATCAAATTATGTTCCAGTGAGCTGTTAATTGGTGAGTCTTCAACAATTCAACAAACTACCTTGCCCTCCAAGATTGATAAGTCACCCTTTCTTTATTCGTACCACCTTAAGGGCTGTCCCTTGTGCCACAGGTTGTGCTTGCTTATTGAGGAAATTAACAATGAGGAAGCTAATGCTTCAATCGTCAAAAATTGCCCACATTGTACACTGCATACTGTCTTCGTTAACCCAATCAGGTACAGAAAAGTACAACTCAAAACCCCATTTCATATTATATCTATATACATACTGAAAGGATGCAGTTCTACAATTGTTTGGTAGCGAAATATCCCTTTATTTTTTTTTTGGATTTAATAAATTTCACATTCATTTTCTATTTCAGATATTGAATGTTGTCAGTATAATTATTGAAATATAATATGTGTAACCCCCCCCCCCCCCCCAA
>NW_008708442.1:116471-117381 GCF_000327385.1 Lottia gigantea | reverse complement strand
TGAGGATCTCGTTTCACCTACCGTATACCGAATAATAATATAGCCATATTTGATCCACTATCTTTGAATTTACTGTGGTTGTGGTTTAATCTGTTCTATTGCAATCATATTTGTATCTTTTGCACTTTTTCGTCCCAGAATTTATTGCCACATATATGTAGACACAAAGTCAATGCTTTTCAGTAAATTTTTTATTATCTTCTTTGAGGGTAGCCTGATTTAGGCCTAAAACTTGAATAATGGTGAATTTTATTGTAACAGTAACGCTATATCTCTTTAAATTTCGGGGTAATATTTGGCGCGAATCTAGCAATCATGTTATTTGTTCTGTCAAGAATTAAAGGTCCCCTTCCGTGTAATTTACTTCACAAACATGTGAATTTGGCAATTTTTTCCCTCGGTAACTTAACGAAATATACTTTATTCGTTGATCCAAAGATTTTTGAACAGGTTTTAGACTATACAAAGGATTTTTAAGTCCAGTACCTCGATTCAAAATTCTTTCAACCAGCCACTCTGAAATATTGGTGGATCTTTTCCTTTAATAATTTATCAACTTTCACCAAATTGACGAGAAGGTGACAGTTTAAAACCATCACAAACTAAAAACAATTTTTTGGCGGGAAGAGTTGACACGTAGAGCACGTGGATGCAGATTTCTGGCTGCTGATTGGCTGAATTTCGAATTGTCAGTCAAAAAGTGGGAGGAGTTTAACGTAAAATCATCTTTTGCATATCCAAGGATGCGCATTTCTGAGTGTGATTTCGGTCTTAACAGTCGTGACTTATGACTTACGATATATTCTGTATTGGATTCTGGATGATTTTGAATTATTTCGATATATTCAGTGCTAAATCTTTGACTAATATCTGTGGATTAGGATTTATTTGATACTATCTGTATTATTCT
>NW_008708442.1:21776-116421 GCF_000327385.1 Lottia gigantea | reverse complement strand
CTCTTCTTTCTCTCCTTAATGTAGCTCCTTATATTTGCCCATGTCAAAGTGCATCATAGAAACCGTCGGTCAGGGTGTATTTTATTGCACTCTGGTCGTTTTGATCAATTAAGATCCTGGATCAGTCATCTGTTCTGGAACCTCTAATGTCTAATGAATTGTGCCAATTTTTTTTTTCATCGAAACTCGACCATTTTCTCTTCTACTCATATACCTGGTAAACTTGCCTCGTAATCACCAAGACATCATAATGTGGTTGTATTTTGTCGTTGATGCTGTCTGATGATCCATCCACAATTTGCTTGTGAACACAATAGAGGCTACAGTATTTGATTTTAATGAAATTTGGTGTGAGCATTTATATTGATAAGATCTTGGTCAAGTTCGAATTTGAAGATTTTTTTCGATCAGCCCTTGACTTGCGAAAAACGTGTTGAAATTTGTTTGTAAACATAATAGAGACTACAGTTTTAATCAGATTTTAATGAAAGTTGGTGTGATTTATATCAATGAGGTCTTGTTCAAGTTTGAAATTGACTATTTTGAGTTATTGCCCTTGACCTTGGAAAATGCGTCGAAATTCATTTGTGAACATAATAGAGACTACAGTTTTCAACTGATTTTAATGAAATTTGGTGTGATCATTTGTATTGATGAGATCTTGGTCTGGCTTGAATTTGACAATATTTCGATGTTATTGCCATTGACTTGGGCAAAACGTGTGGAAATTTGTTTGTAAACATAAGAGAGACTACAGTTTTCCACTGATTTTAATGAAATTTGGTGTGAATCATCAAACTCTAACTTAACCGAAACCTAATCAATATAAATTATTGATTAGGTTTCGGTTAAGTTAGAATTTGATGATTTTTCAATGAAAAGTTTTTGACCAAGGAAAAACTTGTCAAAATTTGTTTGTGAACACAATAGAGACTACAGTTTTAATCTGATTTGAATGAAATTTAGTGTGATCATTTATATTGATGATGTTTTGGACAATCTTTCGATGATTGGTTTTTGTGTTATTAAACTTGACTAAGGAAAAATGCATCAAAATTTGTTCGAGAACGCAATACAGACTACAGTTTTTACCTGTTGGCATCATTTATATTGACGATGTCTTGGAAAAGTTGGAATCTCACGATATTTCGATGATTGGTTTATGAGTTATTAAACTTGACTTAGGAAAAATGCATCAAAATTTGTTAATGAACACAACATAGACTACAGTTTTTACCTATTGGGATCATTTATATTGATGAGGTCTTGAAAATGTTCTGACGAATGGTTTTTGAGTTATTACCCTTAACTTAGAAATGCAGCAAAATTTATTTGTGAACACAATAGAGACTAAAGTTTTCATCGTATGTAAATGAAATTTGGTGTGATCATCTATAACAGAGATTTTTCAATAAACATAACTTGAGTAATTGCCGTCGACTTGTTAAAAATGCATCAAAATTTGTTGGCTTCTGAACAAGTTAGAGGTAACAGTTTATGTCAATTTATCTGTTTGTTTAAATCCACAATATCTATGACAAGTTCGATTTTTGGAAGGATTTGACACAGATTGGCGACCACCCTTGATATACCGAAAATTGGGGCGTATCTTGCTAGAAATACTATTCATTTTTTGACACACAAGCCAAGATTGTTGTTGTCCTAAGCAATGTTTGCTGGCTTGCTGTCTACCACATTTGTCATACAGAATTGCATCTGTTGGATGTTGAACCTTTTGCTGGGTATAAACCACATCTGAAGGAATGCCACTTTTGAAGATGTATTCAAATTTGTCACAGAGAGCCACCCCATATGCTGCATCTGTAGAAATGCTATATTTTGCTAATCATAGGCACAGCTAGATTCGATGGGGTACCATGTTTGTTGGACATAGTGGAAATAGGACAGGGCTACTCTTTCTGGGGGTATGACACATTTTTCCACACAGCCATGCCTGATTGGCTTTTGATGAATAGTCACTTTTGTTACGCATAAACCAGTTGTTGAATTTTTCACATAAGTGTTAATTTTAGGAAATTAGTGTCGATCAGTGTGACACTCTGGAAGTGGTCATGCAGTAGGTGAGGGGACCACTTTGCTGCATGATCCTCGAAGGTGGTGTCATGTGTCCTACGGCAAATATTAGAAATGCTATAAATCTGACATTATTCATTTTGTCAATACCTTGAGAGGGTTCAAATTTGATGAAAACATGACACGGTTGCTGAATTCGGGACAACATCTGTAGGCCATATTATGCTGCATCTGTAGAAATGCCATATTTTGCTAATCATAGGCACATTTGTCGCACAGTTACATCCGATGGGGTACCATGTTTGTTGGACATAGTGGAAATAGGACAGGGCTACTCTTTCTGGGGGTATGACACATTTTTCGACACAGCCATGCCTGATTGGCTTTTGATGGATTGTCACTTTTGTTACGCATAAACCACAGTTGTTGAATTTTTCACATAAGTGTTAATTTCAGGAAATCTCCCTTTCACAGTAGGGATAAATTGGGTATTGCCATTTGCTTAATTGGATGGTCGGTCAGTGTGACACTCTGTTAGTGGTCATGCAGTAGGTGAGGGGACCACTTTGCTGCATGATCCTCGAAGGTGGTGTCATGTGTCCTACGGCAAATATTAGAAATGGTATAAATCTGACATTATTCATTTTGTCAATACCTTGAGAGGTTTCAAATTTGATGAAAACATGACATGGTTGCTGAATTAGGGACAACATCTGTAGGCCATATTATGCTGCATCTGTAGAAATGCCATATTTTGCTAATCATAGGCACATTTGTCGCACAACTACATCCGATGGGGTACCATGTTTGTTGGACATAGTGGAAATAGAACAGGGCTACTCTTTCTGGGGGTATGACACATTTTTCGACACAGCCATGCCTGATTGGCTTTTGATGGATTGTCACTTTTGTTACGCATAACCACAGTTGTTGAATTTTTCACATGTGTTAATTTTAGGAAATCTCCCTTTCACAGTAGGGATAAATTGGGTATTGCCATTTGCTTTATTGGATGGTCGGTCAGTGTGACACTCTGGAAGTGGTCATGCAGTAGGTGAGGGGACCACTTTGCTGCATGATCCTCGAAGGTGGTGTCATGTGTCCTACGGCAAATATTAGAAATGCTATAAATCTGACATTGTTCATTTTGTCAATACCTTGAGAGGGTTCAAATTTGATGAAAACATGACACGGTTGCTGATTTCGGGACAACATCTGTAGGCTATATTATGCTGGATTTGTAGAAATGCATATTTTGCTAATCATAGGCACATTTGTCGCACAGCTACATCCGATGGGGTACCATGTTTGTTGTACAAAAGAGGAAACTGACAGACATGTCCAATCTTTCTGGAAGTATGTTACATTGCTCGGATAGAGTCATGCCTGATTGGCATTTTCTGGAGTGCCATTTATGTACCAAATCTTTAGAAATGACTCATTATAATCACATTTTTTTTTTACTTCATAGGAGAAACAAAGTAATGCCTTTTTGTAAATTGTAAACAAAGTAAAGAAATTTATTTCATCTGTGTTTATCAGGGCACTAATCTCTAATTTTCTTTTAACTAATTTTATCAGTTTCATTTTCTTTCAGGAATGATATTGTGATGACATTTGTATCTGAAACTGATGGTCTACTTTAGCTTTTTGCTATTTCAAGTAGCCTACTAGGTATTTTTCAACATGTTTACATATCTTTTTTGATTGGCCACAGTTTGATACAAATGTTAGTCCCAATATGGTCTTTGCACGGTTTCTATAGGTATCAGACTACCAGTATGATGGTGCAATGGATGAGAGATGGTGGAGCAACGACCGCTTTGACTATTTTGTGGCAGGTTATTTATACTTCCTGCCCAATTTCGTCATTGTGGTTATGCTTTGTTGTCAGCAGTATAAAGTAGTAAAATCACAGACTGAGTTCAAATTGTGTTTTGGGAACGTTCTGATTATCCTCTTTCAATATGGTTTATGTTTTTGGATGATCTTCACCAGTTCTTATCAGCTGCATTCATTTCAAAAGGCATGGTTCAACTGGTTAAAAGCTTTTGTATTGCAAGCAGAGTCCTATCCTATGCAGATTGGATACATTCACGACCAATTTGACTGTGTTGTGGTATATTTTTGTAATAGTCTTATGCCCAATTTAGTCAAAGTGGTTACTCTATTATTTCTTCTAGTTATTCAAAAGCTATAGACAGAGAACAGTGGTGATAAGTTTTTTTGGCAACAGGATTGTAATATTCATCTATTTAGCAGCATCATTCACAAATTTCAAGTGTTTAGAGGTGGGGAGTTATTGCTATTGTAAAGTTGTAAATTGA
Organism: Lottia gigantea; assembly: GCF_000327385.1. Classification (NCBI taxonomy): domain Eukaryota; kingdom Metazoa; phylum Mollusca; class Gastropoda; family Lottiidae; genus Lottia; species Lottia gigantea. Next base: position 112,060 of record NW_008708442.1, on the reverse strand, counting down.
TAAAATCTTGTCTAAAATAAAAACAGACAAATGATCTGTATGCTATGATTTTGTATAGAATTTTTTTACTTTCTTAAACTTGAGTTGACCAAACGACCAAAGAAAACATGAAAAGACAAAAAAAAAAATGACCAGAAAACAACCTCAAACTATTTTGTAATGAATTCTAAGCATGCTAATCAGGCCAAATATGTACTTCATTTTTCAAAATTATACATAGTAGTCATTGAACACAGTTTTAGTGGAATTTCAGGAACAACAGACGTCTGATTGAATGTTAAAAGATATAATGTTACAATTTGTCTATTACATTTTTGGATGGCATACTGTTGCCATTGTGTTGTGATACATGTCTTAAAGTGGAATGATTGCCAAGCAGTGTAATATAATTCAGCACTTGATCACATTCTAAGGAGAGTTAGAGCCACAGATGTCTAAGGCCCATCTACACAGTAAAACAGGTTGTATATAACTTTTGTAATATATTCCTTGTCAGTTTACACAGTATATAAAGTTGCATGAATCACTCTCAATTTGTTTACATAAATTCCCGCCAAAATTGAGAATGACCTTTTAAGATTTAAACTTGTGCTCCCATTCTTCAGATATAAAAGTTGGATACAGTTTGCTATACAGAATAGAACATGTGAAATATACTACTACTTTATGGTGTAAATGGGCTTTAAATATGTTAACCCCTATTGGTACAGACAACACTGTCACAAGGGTCACACTTGTCTATATGTTTTCAAATTAAATAATAATTTGTTATCGAATTGTCAATTATAATTTTTTTTTTCGATATTTCCACAGGGCACACAGCCTAGGCTTCGTCAGCTGCATCAACATTTCTACACGTGTACACCTACAGTAGTGGCAACGTACAAAATGAATATAAATTGAAACTTTTTTCCAAAACCGGAAGTGCCACGGGTCAACATGTGCAAAAAGTTGAAAATACGCCCTAGAGGGCACATTTTTGCATCTATTTTCTTCGGGTTTTCATTTTTACAATCTATCTGATTTCTGACCTGATAGCACTTGAAAAATTACGAAATTCGAAAATTCGTAGCTCCCTTTTTTCGATCAAATTTTTCAATTTTTTTGCAACTTTTTTGCTTTTGCATCGATTGGTCTGAAATTTTAAATGCAAAGAGACTCTACTAATGTAAATAATGCGGTACAGTCAAATTTTGCATGTCATTTCTGCTTTTAAACAGAGAAGCGACTGAATTTCACATCTTCCAGTTGAATAAATTCCGGTGTAATGTACATCAACAATATTTAGCTGAAATTTTTTCAAGCTTAAAACGATCACATCACTCGACCTTGACCTTTGATAACCTTGACCTTTATAGGGTCAAAGGTCATTGACCTTGGCTATCATTTGATACCTCGACATTTGACATGTACTTCCGGTTTTATAGCTGTCCGAAAAAAACAAAACTCGCAACTTTGGACTGCTGTAGCAGATGATCTAATTAACCTAGAGGGTTAATATTTTCGGTTTCCTAATGGGCTTCTCATGCAATTTACATTGATATTTAACAATAGTTTTTTTTAAAGCAAAATTGAAATTCGTGATTTTTTCAAATTGAAAGTTTTGTTTTACCATATTTGTGTTCTCTTTGAGCTTGGTGTATATATATCTTATGATCTATTTTATGTAGAACCTTGAAATTTGGAATACAACTAGACACTTTCACCTATGACAAAAAATGTTGGTGTGGCACATCTGGGTTGATCGAATTACAAATTGTTTCCATTTAGGGGCAGGGGCTATTTATTTATACTTTTTTATTGCTGTCTTATGTCAACTTCCGGTTTTATGGCCATATGCATTTGAAATTTTGATGATTTATATATCGTGATCTTGACCTTTTTAGACCTTCTCCTTTACAAGATCAAAGGTCATTGACCTTGGCTATCTGCTGATACTTTCATTTGTGAGGTCTGGCGTCTACTTCCGGTATCGGAATCTTCTAAATGATGAAAATTTCTCAACTTTAGATTGTTCTTGCACGTTGAAGGTTGATTTTTTCAGGCAAATTGCTACATCTGCAAAGTCCAACTCTGTGCCACGTGTGGCTCTAGTTTTTATTAGAATCATAGTTTCTTTGTCCAATATGACAATTTGACCTTAACATGTGTTTTAGGTAATGCTGTACATCAAGGTTTATAACCCTCGTTTAAGATCCTCAATTGATGCATGGAAGTAAAGGTGGGTTTATTCGAATCATCTGTCACCCTCTAGCAGTTTGGAATACTCAGTGCTATTGAAAAGGAGCAGACTAATGCCGCTGTCCTGACAAAATTTTCCTCATTGTACCCTGCATGGCGTTGCCCGTCTTCAGTAGCCCAGATGGTGCAGAAAAGTAGGACGTAAAGCCCCATTCATTTAGTAAAATTGTGCTAATCACTGAATTATTTACATGCCTCAAACTACAAACAATCGTTAAGACTATGATTGTAAGGCTGAAAACATTAGTTGGAAAAACGCTCATATTATAATGAAAACCTTGTCTGTCCGTTAGCATTTTTATCCAATCTTGATGAAACTTGATATGGATGTATATATATTGATGAGATCTCAGTTAATTTCGCAATCGGTGATAATCGGATGAAAGGTTTCAGAGTCATTGCTGTTGTGTGTACAATGATGGGACTTTGTTCATGATTGAATTTGATTATAATTTGGTTGAACTGTTTTTGAGGTTTTGCCTTGACTTTAAAATATTTTAAAGATTATTTGAAAATTCATTATGAAGTCACTATCAACTTAGTTCGTTATCATTTCTGACAGCTGGTAGTGGGCGTATGTTACCTTGCCTGGCAAGCTATCTTTGTAAATGCAACAGTTATGATCGGTTTTGGACGATTTAATTGATAAGATCGTCGTGTTGTACTTCGTACTTGTATACATGTATTTGTTTTGCAGGTATTGGATACATTGCTGCCAGAGAAATAGCTCGTATGGGAGGTCATGTTATTATTGCTTGTAGAAATATGGGTAAAGCCAATGCGGTCATAAATGAAATTAAGATGACCACCTAAACACCCATATTTAAACCGCTATTTGAAGCGGGTTTGATTTAGATGATTTAGTCTTTTGTTCAGACCAGTGGCTGAGCCCAAGGAAGGTGTGGGGGCACAGGGTACAGCCGCCCCCCTCGCAGCCCCAAAAGCACGTTTTTAGAGCAAAATTCTCATAAATAGGTTAGAGATTCGGACGTAAACCTAGCTCTGCCACTTCAGACGACTAAAGTTAAGGCATTTTAACTATTAACCGTTTTTCGAGGCTGGTCTTTTAGTCGTCTGAAGCGACCAGTTAAACTTAAGTTGCCTTAAATTGCTGTAGGATATTTTGACCTCCTATAGATCACTTTGCGGATAGAGGTTGTTCGCGCATAAAATTGCGTTGCATTGTAATAATGAGCGATAAGAAAGACGTAGCTGTGTTGAAGCGAGATGAATTGGGCGTTTTTCTTAAAATCCGGGTAATCCCATGCGCCAGTAGAAATAAGGAAGATAGACATGTGCTAGCAACTATTTTAGCAACGATCCTGTAAAAATATTAGCTGGGTGAGAGAAAACCTACATAAATTTTCCGAATACATCAGTCTCAGATGTAGAAGATTATATAAAACAGTGTAAGTATTTATTACTATAGTAGGCTAACTGATATCAGACTCTGGAGACTGAGAATAATTTCACAACCTTAAACAGATAGATTTTATTATTATTTTAAGGTAAAATTGTTCCACTACTGTTCCTTCTGACTTGTATCCAGTATTATTATTTGATTATTATGTTTGTATCATGATTCTATTCATTCTAGTCAAGTAGAATAGACTTCACAATTATTTATGTTAAAACAAAATGTATGAACTGGCAATTAACAAAACGTGTGTTGCTCCAAAGGGCACTCATGTCAGTTACAAAATGCCTACAGTAATTGACAGTGTTTTACTTACCTGATTAACATGATTGGGGACTGGGGTATTAAGCAATCAATCACTTCGGTAGATTGATTCACCTCATATAAATAGGTCCCGCCTCTTGGCTTGTCTTGTGTACAAATAAAGAACAAAGCAGGTGTGTCTAGTTTACACTCATGCAAGTTCGTGATTTGTTTCCTCAATAAACTACTCTATGATGTATTATACATGTATATGTATAAACTGAATTAATTTTAAAGGTGCTGAGATCCATAATGTCCCGACGAAAGGATCAAAATCAACAAAAGAAGGAGAAAGTGTATACTTATCTGGACATGTTACTGGAGTTGAATACCATCGAATCAGTCCAAATATATATGTAAAGGCTATTGTTGCTGGACAAAAGGCTCAGACACAAGCACCATATAGTGTATGTACAGTCCTTCAGAAGAGAACGTGAAAAGTGGAAAGAGCTTACTGCAATTGTCCAGCAGGTCTACGAGTGTATTGCAAACATTGCGTTGCCTTGTTGCAATGTATTGTTAGGCAAATAGAGTCGGGATGCAACAAAGCATGTACATCCCAAACAAACCACATGTCCAAGGGAAAAGGGTTACACAACCAGACTTTGTAAGAAATCTTGTTGTGAAAAAGGTTACAGGTAGATTTGATACCACTCAAGAAGATTTTCAAACTCGTGGAAAAAAGTCTCGATTGACATTTGAACCCAGAGCATTCTGCTACCGCAAGGAAAAAACACTATCAGATTTTGACTTAAATAGGCTAAGAGAGATAACAAATGGAAATTGTGGTGTACTTTTACATTCTCCAAGAAGCAGTGTTGAGCAAAATGCAGTTAATCCTGATATTGAAAATATTTACATGGAAGAGGAAGTTGAAACTGTCACTAAAACCATACCTGTTCTTGATAACGAAATTTTAGAATCAAAGGAAAACATTAGTGCAAGTGATTTTGTGAAAGAACTCATGTTAAAACTTAAAGATTCAACAACAGAACAAAGCATTGACTATGTTGTGCGTCAAACCTGTACACAGGCTAAATCAAAAATATGGTTTGATAACCGAATTGGACGCATCACTCCATCAGTAGCACATGAGTGTTACAGAAAAGTAAATGAAAATGAACAAGTTTCACACAAGAATAATTCTATAGTAGCGAAAAATGTTCTATTACAAAAGTGCACCAGCCAATGTAAAATCTTTGAAGTGGGGCAGAGAAAGGTAATAACCTGCAATTACAGAATACGAAAAAAATTAGGAGAAAACGCCAAAATTTAAAGGTTCAAAGCACAGGGCTTCATATTTGCATGGAAAATCCTTGGTTAGCAGCCACACCAGACGGTATGATTAATTGTGATTGGTGTGGATTGGGTTGTTTGGAGGTTAAAAATCCAGAAAATTTTTTTAAATGACTCTATAACAAATTGCAGCCACAGATCAGTCTTATTTGAAATTTTCAAATAATGGACAAGTCAGTCTTGACAAGAATCATCAGTATTATGCTCAAGTACAAATCCAGATACATGCTACACATATTCAATATTCTGATTTTGTTGTAAAAACAATTGCAATAGATGACAATATTTTTATTCAAATTGCCTATGATGACAGGTTTGCCACGAACGTTGTAAATAAATGCAAAGTCTTTTTTAAAAAGGTAATTGTAAATGAATTAATGACCCATAAAGTAAAATTGCATTATGAACAAATACAATTAGCAAATTCTAATTTAGAAATTACTGAAGTTGCCCGTGATTTAATCTCAAACATGTATTTCTTGCTGTCTTATACTGAAGAGTGAATTAATAATCAATTACTGTGTGTGAAGTGGTACCAAAACACCTGATAGATGACAACCACAAAAAAAAAATAGCGTTAACTAAATCACTTAAAATCAGAGGGATTGGTCCTTGCAAAATTTTAAAATCTTTCATTCGTCCAATAACATATTCCACATAAAATCGAGCATTCGATATTTCAGTATTGCTGACATTATTTGATTCTCTAAACTGAATGTTCTTCCTTGCAAATGTTGGAATTATTAATTCAACATCACCCGAGTAGAAAGTCATCTTTATTATTAAAGCCCTTATCTGCCATAACTTTATCTCCTCTTTCAAACAAATCTAAAATTCCACATCTTCTAACAAGTTCAACATCAGACATATCTCCCCCTACTGTGTTGGAAACGAATGATACTGTACCCCCTGGTGTGCAGGCCACTAAAACTTTGTATGTATGTCTTGACTTACAGTTGGAATACATTGCTGAATTGGTACTGTCCAAAGATGGCCTCTCAGTCTGAACTTCTGTGCAGTCAACTATTGCAGTTACTTTTCCATATTTAAGATAACAGTCAGGATAGTACTGATCTAATTGATTCCGTGTTGGCGGCCAAGAATTATAACTTTTCCAGTGGTTGACATTTTCATCATCCCAAAGACAGTCTCTCAGTGATGTCAAAATTCAATTCAGTTAATGTGTATTGTCTGAGAAAGTACGGAGGCCCATTGAAGACATACACTAATCGAAATATATGACCTATATGAGTATATTACTCAGAGTTTATGGGCAATTTGCGAGGCTTAGCCGTCATAGATACTTTTTGAAATTCATATGTATACTATCTCACACTAGTCGTATTGAACATTTATCTCTTTATTTGTGACCTTGGCCAGTGCTTTACATAGAAGTTTTTAGGAACTTCTTCACTCTTAACGCTAGTCCTCATTTTTTGTACGGAAGACCATTAAAGACATACACCAATCGACATATTAGAACCTATAGCAAAATATAACCCAAAGTTTACGGGCAATTTGTGAGTCTCGGCCGTCATAGGAACATTTTGAAATTCATACCACACTATCTCATACTATAGTCCTCATTCGAAATATCAAATCACTAAGTTGCTAGCTGTCTCGATCCCTTACTTTTTGTATGGAGGCCCATTAAAGACATACCTTAGGCTTAATCGACATGTATATATGACCTATATCAGAATATTACTCAAGGTTTACGGACTATTTGCGAGGCTTAGCCGTTATAGGAACCTTTTGAAATTTATACCATACTATCTCACACTAGTCCTCATTCCAAATATCAAATCACCAAGTTGCTGTCTCCCTTACTTTTTGTACGGAGACCCATTAAAGACATACACCAATCGACATAATATAATAGCCTTTAAGTTTAATTTGCTGTAAATAACTTTGGTAAGTTTCAGCTTCCCTAAAAAAAAATTATGTCTTAAATGGGTCACAGAACAAAGACTAAGGGAGTTAGGCATATAGGTGTTGCGAAATTGAAAGAATTCTTATGTGTATTTGTCATAAAAAAATTTAAGTTATTTTAACAATATTTAAGAAATAATTCAGATTTCATATGGGGTCGACTTGCCGCGAATGTGTATGCTGAGACGATTTGACCCAAATCTGTATGCTAGTTGAATGTGTATGCTAAGTTCAGCCAGATTTATTCTATTGACAGTAAATTTTTCCAACAATTTGGAATGTCACTAACAGATACGAGAATATCAATTCATAGGCTCAGAGGGCATGATTCACGCAGAAGTCTTTCTACAACAGATGAAACTGCAATGGCACCGGTAAGTTCGTTCTATTCTAAACAATTAATAGTTAAACTCATCACCAGAGAGAGAGTAGGGTGCCTCTGTAGGGCGTAGGGTTAATCTGTTAACCTTTCAACTATCGAGTTTTTAAGATTTGTTACCGTTCTGACCGGCCAGTGCTAGTGTTTTGGTAAATTCACTCATTGTACACTGCATGGTGTTACTACACTTGTCAAAATACGTTTATGAAGCTAAAGATTCATCTAGAGGTAGATCAACCCTATCTGTCACACAGCCCAAATTAAAAATGTCAAATTTTCTCCTTCATTTTTCACTAAGTTGTCCATTTTATTAATAGAACATATCACTGTCTCAGGTGGTCCTTCGTCGTAAGCGATCCTTGGCTCAGTCCTTCTCTCAAAGAGTTGTGACGGAACAACCCTTCCTGGACCCTCGGGAATCAAAAACCTCGTGGGGACCGTCTGTTGGTCAAAGCCTGAGTCTAGAATACAGAGACAGTCAAATTACTGTGAGAGAAGGCGATGAAATTGATGGAGCTACATCAAAGTAAGTAAATCTTTGTTATTTATGGATCCTTTCATGTTCAATTTAAGCAGTATGACAGTTAGTGAGTCAAAATGACCCCACTTGCGATTCAATATTTCCTATGATTTGCCATTTGGGATTATATATACCGGTATCCAAGGGATTTTTATTTAGAATATCTCTGGGATTTTATATAGAATATCTCCAGGATTTTATATATAATATCTCCAGGATTTTATATAGAATATCTCCAGGATTTTATATATAATATCTCCAGGATTTTATATAGAATATCTCCAGAATTTTATATAAAATATCTTTAGGATTTTATATAGATTATCCCTGGAATTGTATAAAATATATCTGGGATTTTATATAGAATATCTCTGAAATTTTATATAGAGTATCTCTTGGATTTTATATAGAATATCTCTGGAATTTTATATAGAGTATCTCTTGGATTTTATATAGAATATCTCTGGAATTTTATATAGAGTATCTCTTGGATTTTATATAAAATATATCTGGGATTTTATATAGAATATCTCTGAAATTTTATATAGAGTATCTCTTGGATTTTATATAGAATATCTCTGGAATTTTATATAGAATGTCTCTGGGATTTTATATAGAATATCCCAGGGATTGTATTTAGAATATCTCTGGGATTTTATGTAGAATATCTCTGGAATTTTATATAGAATATCTCTGGGATTTTATATAGAATATCTCTGGCATTTTATGTAGAATATCTCTGGGATTCTATGTAGAATATCCCTAGGATTGTATGTAGAATATCCCTGGGATTTTATATAGAATATCCATGAAATTTTATAGAATATCCCTGGGATTTTATATAGAATATCTCTGGGATTTTATATAGAATATCCCTGAAATTTTATAGAATATCCGTGGGATCTTATATAGAATATCTAGGAGATTTTATGTAGAATATCCCTAGGATTTTATATGAGGGATTTAATGAGAAGATATAAAATCTCACCAGAACAATTGGATGACCTCAATAGTGATTTATAACTGCAGATATATTTTTTGTAGATGGAAGCTAAATAATGTCAGAGCTAAGTTGGGTACCGTCAGATTATTATTGTTTGATTTTAAAACCTGGTACAGAAGATGGAGATATAAATCTTGGGATAATCCATTTTTATATCAATACATAAGCCATATTGAACGTGAGTTAATTTATAGGTCCCCCACTTTAAAGGGATTGTAAGGAGGTTTTATGTGTATAGAGGACAATACCATCGATTGCACCATTCCATGGTTTTTGAAATTCCACTGAAACCTGGTTTGTCACAAACGTAAATAGGTCCTTAAAGTTTATTAGCAACTTTTGGTATTTGACGTCATAAATGCTAGGTTTAAGTGGAATTACAAGAACCACAGATGTCTGATTGGAATTGGAATGACTCAAATCGATGCTTTCAGTGTCCCCGATATATGCAAAGTATAGAAAATCTCTTTACAATCCCTTTTTATTGTGAAATCATTGATTTGCATTTTGGACATTAAAATTTGGCAAATGATACGAGTAACTACGTAATTTAAAAGAAATATTTTATAGTTATGGGAGACTACATTTTGGTTGGTTTCATTGGTGTCCCTTAAAAATTATCAATGTTTTTGTTTTTCAGGAAATTTCGGTTCTGGTATTGGAGCATTATTTTTTTTTACTCGCTGGGTGATAATGTTAAATACGTTTTTAGTAGTTATCTGGTTATTGTTTGTGGTTATACCAATGGCTATAAACTTTGATTATTCCAGTATTGACCGACCATTTGTTTATAGAAACCTCCTTGATGGCCAGGTAAGAGTTCATATACATATCATAATGTTTAATATATGCATGAAATGACTAAAACTAAGCATTTGATAATATCATCATCACAAAATCTGCTTATATTTTATGAGACAGTTTGCGAAATTCACTTCATTAGACGCTAAGTTTTAGTGAAATTGCAGTACCTGCAGACTTCTGATTAAAAAAATGAAATGGTGCTCATCAATGCTATCAGTGGTTTTAAAAAAAAATCTTTACAATTCTTTTAACTATGCAATATCATTGATTTTTACTGGTGAATAGAAAAAAAAAACATTTTATCCTTAATAGTTTTAAATCTTTTGTAGGGCCCAATTTTTTTCTCTGTATATTTGATGATGGATAAAAGTAGACAGCGATTTTGTCGATTTCAGGGTCCTGTAGCAGATTCCTGGGTATTTTTTTGTTCATATAAACCTAAAATTCTAGCTAATGGTATCATCTTTCCCAATTTTTACTACCACATTGGATTAGCCTATCTTTCTATGATTTTATTTACATTCTTTGGTAGTTTATTTATTCTATTACGAAAGTAAGTAATCCTTAGATAACAAATAATGTTACTTTACAGGCCCTTAACTTTGTTTCACTAGGGAGCTGGGGTGGCTCAGCAAGATGGATGAGCATAGGCCAAGATTTTACCTAGGGATTTTTCTTCTTTTTTCATCGATTATCCCTGTCACATCATCTTATACCTTGACTGCAATAGCTGTAATTGGCTGTATTCGATAGCATACAGTCCAATTAAATCGCTGCATTCCATTGGCTATTTCAGTCAAGGTATAAAACACAGTTCGTAAAAGCTTGACAGTTGACATTGTAAAGATTGTAAAGATACTTTCTTGCTAGGTGTTTCTGGTTGTCATTGGTCCAATCTGGAGTGGAACAGAAGAGAAGCAAGTTTATAACCTTACCTGCCAAATTGTTTTGATTTTTTTTTATTAGAAAGAAAATTGAACTTGATAACTTTTGTATTTTGAAAAAAGAATGATTAAAAAGCAAAATCAATTAAATGAAGTCCTAAAGAAATCATCATTGAATGGTGTGCACACAGTAATACTTTTTCTTACAGCATGGCGATAGCTAGGAAGCCCAGTGTGTCCAACTCTCTCAATAAACGCTATCGTTTCTCTTTCCTGCTATTTTCATCCTGGGATTTCTCAATTACTGCAGAAGATGCTGCCATAAATTTACGTAAAGGAATCATTAGCGCCTTGAAGGTAAGTGCCAGTTTCAATCTCGCTTGATCTTGATTGAAGTCAGTTGACTTCTAGGCCTTAACTTGTCTTTTAAGTTTTTATTGGTTGAAGTTATTTTTCATTACCAATAAAATTGCGTGCCTTCTCATATTCAAACATTTGCAAAGAGCGAGCAGATGTTAGTTCCTGTTTTGTATCTTATAGTTCGGTAGTTTGTTTAAAGAGTTGTTGCCCTTGCTTGTTGTAGGATAACATGTATCACGAGCTATAGCCCTTGCTTGTTGTAAGATAACATGTATCAAGAGTCGTTGCCCTTGCTTGTTGTAAGATAACATATATCAAGAGTTGTAGCCCTTGCTTGTAGTAAGATAACATGTATCAAGAGTCGTTGCACTTGCTTGTTGTGGGATAACATGTATCAAAAGATGTTGTCCTTGCTTGTTGTAAGAAAACATGTATCAAGACTTATAGCCCTTGCTTGTTGTAAGATAACATGTATCACGAGCTATAGCCCTTGCTTGTTGTAAGATAACATGTATCACAAGCTATAGCCCTTGCTTGTTGTAAGATAACATGTATCAAGAGTCGTTGCACTTGCTTGTTGTAAGATAACATATATCAAGAGTTGTAGCCCTTGCTTGTAGTAAGATAACATGTATCAAGAGTCATTGCACTTGCTTGTTGTGGGATAACATGTATCAAGAGTTGTTGTCCTTGCTTGTTGTAAGAAAACATGTATCAAGACTTATAGCCCTTGCTTGTTGTAGGATAATATGTATCAAGCTAAAGCTGATTTGCTATCAACTGAAAGAAGCAGAAAAGACAGATGTGTGATTTTTCTGAGAAGATTTGTGGCCTGGATTTTAACTTTGTATGATTTTTCTTTTCAGTTCATGTTTCAAATTGTTTGTTAATTTTTACTGATTTTTTTTGGACTGTTATAATTTGGAAGTTTCTATTGAAAAGGATTTAAAAGAGGTTTTCTGGCCTTTCTGCCATTGCAGACTTAGCTTTAGTTTCTATTGCTATAGCGATATGATAACTTAAATAAAGTGTTTTGGAACCACAGACATTGGTCAGAGAGTCAGGAATTGGGAATGGTACAAATGGAATCTTTAGGCATTCCCAATACTTATACAAAAGCTAGAAAACCTGTTTTTAATCCCTCCAAATGCTGCTATTATTTTTTTATGTTGGGTAATGCCAATCATGTCACGATACATGATATAAGGGTTATGATACGATACATATCGTGATATGGGCTGATGGATAGCATGTAGCTTTTTATCTTCAAACTTGATATTTTACTAAGTATGTATATTTTAAGATATTAGAATAATAATACAAGTAATGTTTTGTTGACAGGCTTCCTGATGATACGTGTATGTTCACTGCATATTTTTTGTTTTTTTTATTAGTTCACTCAGGAGTGGAAAAGGCATAAAACTTAACTTCTTTTTATTTTTGTTGTTACTCAGAGATAGTTAACACAGTCGTGGCAGAAATTTCCTCATTGCCACATCAGGGACAGATAAGTAAAATTTAAAATTCCATTCATTTACAGGTTGTTGGTTGGAGGGGGGTGTGCTGCCATCGCGTATTTAGTGTTATATGTTAATTTTGTGTCCACCGGAGAGCACACTCTTTCTGGTGACATCTCAGATGAAGGTATTGATTTTAGAGGGGTATGTCACTTTTTAATTTTTAATGATCAATCAATTTGGGTGCTAGCAAAGTTTTCTTCATCGCATTTCCAGACTTTATTAGGACTAAAATATGTGGTAGCAGCCATAGATTCAGACCTTGTTCAACCGGTCTGCCGGTCAGTGATTGAGGTTGGTTGGATTGGGAGAATATTCAAAGACGTTCTAATTTTCACAATAAACAGTAGCTGTACGGAACAGATTCTTTGACAGTTGAATATGGAAAAAGACTTCATAATCTGTTAATATCAGAAACTGCAGTTTTGGACTGGGACTGTTATCCATTTCCTTGGTAATATATAGCCTACATGGACGTCAGAACTATGGAGAAAATGGGTATTATTTATTTACCAACTTTAGCAGACATTCTATGGACACCCTTGAATATGTCTATTTGTTAAACCATCATTTGATTGTATATTACAGGACGCTAATTTACTACAGGTATATATGACACCCGTGGCCTTCAGTTTGATCAATTTATTTATTCCTTTTTTTCTATCAAAGGTAAAAATAAAATCATAATATCCTCATGGAAAATATTGATACCAATGTGGCCCCTATCTTCACAATGTTACTCTAATACAAACTTTATCTTATACCTTGACTGCAATAGCCACATTGCTTGTATGTTTGTGTTTTCACGTTGTCTATTACATTCTTCAATTTTCATCTTATACCTAAGTGACTGCAAGAGCTACTTTTCTGAAGTTTGTAAATGCAGTAATTTTCTTGGATTGTATGTTAGCAAGCACAGCCAATCAGACCCCTCAACATCCAAGAAGCCCAATAAGGTTGAGAACAGTAGTATGTAAAACATTATTCCATTAGCTCAATAAGGTGTAGAGCAGCAGGATATAAAACTCTATTCCATGAGCCCAAAATTTGATGATACTTTTTGTAGATACCTTTAATAGAAAAGTATAAAACTGGTCAAGCCGAGTTAAACATCACCATTTCTAGAATATTTTTCTTAAGAATGGCCAACGTATTTGCATTGATCATGTCATTGTACAGTATGACCCTACAGTCTGAGGTAGGTGTAAGGGGGTCAAGATACGCCATACTTGCTTTTATATACATGTAAATAGTTTTCAGAACTGACAAAATCGCAGTTTTTGCAAATACTTTTTAAACTAGGAATTTCTTTTCTTATTTGTATAGATATCTTTTCTATGTATGTCTTAGTATCAGATTTTTCTGTCATTTCAACTTTCAAACGCGGATAGTTCTTTACACACATTGATTTGAAGGCTCAAATTTTGATAGTGAGCTGTGAACACTACTACTGTTTCTGAGGCTAATGGTACAAATGGTAAATAAAACTGCACAATTGTTCCTTTAAAGGGAAATCTGATTTTTTAGTGGGTCGAAATTTTTTATCTTGCAGTTAATGTTAGAAAGCCAAAACTAGTTGAATGGTTTACGTAAATAGCCCCCTAACTTGAGGAACAATGGCTTTTAACATTAAATACCCCTTTAAAAACAAATTATTTTATTGTAGAGGCTAGCAGTAAGTCGTGTCTGTATAGGAACTATTTTGGGTCAAGAAATCTATAAACTTATTATAATGGACACCATAATACATGTGAGTAATTCTTTGTTCAGTTTTTTTTTCACTCAATACAGCTTTGGATTTCTGTCAATATAAGTCAAACCTATGAGAATGGACATATTTGTCCCCAAGTAGAACCAAGCTTATGCAAGGGAATCTTCAAACACTCATCAAGGAAAGTAACCTGTGAAATTGTCTTTAACTTGTATCACTATAGTTTGCAATGATTTGCTTTGATTGTATGCTAGCAAATACAGCCAATCAGAGGCCTCATCAAAAGGCATGTAATTACTTAGTCATAATGTTCACAGTAATTCTGTCAAGGACTTTGATTGGCTGTATTTGCTGTTGTACAATTAAATCAAATCGCTGCATTCCGTGATACAAGAAAGGTTGATATGGCAGTCACGGTATAAGCTGAAGGTCGTAATAGCTTGACATTATGATTGATAGCTTCTTTGCTGTATCATTAAGATGACTCAATAGATTAGTTTTCTTTGGTTAACATTTTATAATACGTACTTTGTGAAAGCAATTATGAAAAACTACGTTGTTTTATGGATTTATTGGGTTATGTACAGGAATTAAGTTGAACAGTTATAACACCACTGATAAATATTTACACTTATTGACCAAGTTTGAGAAGTAAAAATTTGATATACTTTTGAAAATATACTGCAAGATGCACTATTTTTTTTCAGACATGCGCCAAGTTAGTGATATCTTATTTATACTTTTTTTGGAAACAACAAAAGTTAGAGTATGATATACCCTCTGCTGTTCTGGTTTTAATTTACCGCCAGGCTTTGATATGGGTAATACAAAACAATACATCTTCCATATCTTTATGTTTCATCATCCATGATCTGACAATATTCTCAGATCTGGTGATCACTTTCAGTTTCAGATTTAGTACTTTGATTTGCCAACTGAACATCTGTCCCTGCTTTGGTACCTCCAGTTCATAAATACCTAGTCCCTGGTGTGAGCCTTCCTTCCCTACTCGACCCCACAACCTAATGATTCCTAGAAACCCCATTGTTGATTGGCATCTAGCATTATATTTTGTATTTTTTAATTTGAGATCCCTTCAAGAGAGTCCATGTTACAATTCATATAGTATCTGTTCATATCGCTTCAAGATTACAATTGATTTAGAAACTGTTTGTCAATTGGACATTCAATTTTCTTTTCAGATAGGAACATTAGTTTGTCCAGTTTTGCCCTTGGTTGGAGCTGTATCAAATTTAATATTTTTCTTCTTGAACTATGCAATTGTCACCCATACGTGTAAACCACCTATAAAACGATGGCGTCAAACTCGCAGGACATTTTTCTTTATGAGTGTTCTATTATTCACTCTATTCTGTGTAATTGTTCCAGTTTCTATTGTTATTGGAAGGTAAGCTAATATTCTTATTAGGTCCTTGTTTTGCAAAAAATTTAGCATTAACTTATTTTTAACTAGGCCCAACATAATTTCCCTCATTGCATAGGCTAGAGTTTAACCTACTTTTAGTCCATAGAGGGACAAAATTTCCTTTATTGCATGTTTTTTCGTGCCCTTTTTGTGCACCTGAATAATAAGTGACTGACAGTGTCATAGAGCAGGGGTTTTCAACCTAGGGGTATCTTTGCGATTATGAAGCACTTTGTAGACTAGCATGAAATTTTTTGACAATTATAATTTAAATGGTTTTATTAAAGATGGGTTCCCTTACTTTCATTTATGAAAATGAAAAAGCTAATACTTGCATGAATAGAAAGTAGAGGTGTTCTAATGACTTGGAAAAATACCAGTTTGTCTCACATGTCCATAATTAATTCATATATAGTTAAATTAGAAGAGAAATACCAGCAGAATTCCATTGAGTGACCGATCAAGAAAGGTCAAAAAGTCTTTTTTTGTTTATCCAGACTGTACATATATGGACATTAATGATTGGTTAATAGCTCTTAACTTTATGCAATAAGAAAATAATGATATAATTAAGAATACACAATAATTCATTAGAAAAACCAATTATTCAAATAGTTTGCTGAATTTGACAATAAAAAATAAGGGAACTCATCTTTAAGTCGAGCGGAAAAATATTTCAGGGAACAACCATATAGAAAATCAAATAATAGTAATGGAGTGTCATAATTTTCCTCATTGAATTCTATTTCTTTTTTTTGCAGTCGAGTAATAGATCTAGGAGCTACAAGTACTGCCAATGTTGTTGAAGGACCATTTAGTGGACAGTTCATACCTACATCAGTGTATACTTCTTTTGCTAATAGTTTACCAATATATTGGTTGAAACTGGTTTTATTATGGCTGATATCAAATACAGTTGTTTTACCTTTGTTCCTTATATTGGTGTAAGTATATTAGAAGTTTAGGTCTTGGCTTTATTCCAGCATAGGGAGCTACAGTGGTTCAGTCACGCTTACTTGCTAACCAGATTTCCAGGATTCAGTCCCAGCATGATGAGATAATATCATGGATTTTTCAATATGGTATCCCCTGTCACTGATGTAGGTCCGAGGGGCTAACATGGAAAAATCATCTTGTCCTTCAGACGGCACAATAAACTGAGGCTGCATGGGCTATAAGCAGATCCCTGTCCTGGGCAATATTTCCCTCATTGTTCTTTTTATGAAATTTGGTGTGATCATTTATATTGATGAAATCTTGGACAGGTTTGAATTTGGCTATCTTTCAATGAAAGGTTGTTGAGTTATTGCCCTTGATTTAAGAAAAACACGTCAAAATTTGTGAACACAATAGAGACTAGAGTTTATGATTTAAATGAAATTTGGTGTGATTTTATAATGATGAGATCTTGGACAAGTTCAAATTTGACGATCTTTCAATGAACGTTTTTTTAGTTATTGCCCTTGACTTAAAAAAAAAAGTGTCAAAATTTGTTTCTGAACACAATAGCTAATTTCAATTAGATTTGGTGTGGTGATGAGATCGAAGTCAAGATTGAATTTGACAATTTTTCTGAATTAGAGTGTTTTGCCCTTGACTTAGTACAAAACACATCAAAATTGGTGTTTGATTAAGTCACCAAAAATCTAATTTGTGCAAGATTTTGTTATGATTTACACAGATTGGTGAACGCCCTTGAGATACTGAAAATTTATCAGGAAAGTGGGCGTTTCTTGCAAGGCAACCACTTGTTAAAGTAAATATGTGTTAATATTTTCCAGATCTGTGTTAAGTTATCAGAAGATGAGACTAACTGGTGAGAAAACACACTGTCTTATTCTACAGGCAGAGTTACAGCAGGCATGTCTTCAACTTTTTTCATCAGTTTTTACAAAATTTCTGTAAATTTTAAATTTTTTCATGAAAATATTTCCAGGTCAGTCTAGAATAAACATTTGTCTGTTTGATGACCCCTCCAGTCAATCAATCTTCCCTCTCTAGTGCTTGGATTATGTGACACGACATAAAAGCAGTGTTTCAAGGAGCATTAGACTAGTCCACTGAAACTAAATGTTGTTAAATCCCTTTTTTGCAGGAAAGAGAAGACAACAAAAAGTTAGTGAAAAAATTACAAGAAGTTCGGTTGTATGGAAATATGGCATTGAAACTATGATACAGACACAGTTATTGTTAAATAGACTGAAATTCTAGATGTGCACCTAATAAACACTCAGTTCAATACTGTACACTGCACTGGACTAAATGTAAAATTATGAATCCGATATGTTAAATTGTTAAATTAAGAATTCATAATTAAATGTAATCAATATTACTTGTATTTGATGGAACAACAGTGGCCAAGATAGTTAAAGGGACAAGTAGCTTTTTTGACCAATCATACTGTAGTCTCAGAAACTGGAATATTTTAGCTGAGCTAATCAGTAATAGTGCTAACAGCTCACCATCGAAATTTGAGCCTTCAAATCCAGGAGTGTCAAGAATAATCTGTGTGTTGAATGTTAAAATGACGACTCGTCAATTTAAGATACTCTGTGATATATAGAAAAGACATATATAGAAATAGTGAGTAAAATTCTTTGTTTGAAGTAAAGGAATATGTGAATTGAATACATTTTTAGTACTTCTGAATACTATTTACATATATTCAAGACTAAAATCAACCCACAAAAATTGAAACCTGTCCCCTTTAAGCACACGCCAGCTTTTTATTGACATGGTTTAGCTTCTAGATGATGGGAAATACATATATATTTATAATGACTCTTTATATACATCTTACTGTGGATTACATACATCTACATAACATACAATAAGGCATCTTCACAATATCAAGCTATCTTATACCTCTAAGTTAATCAGAGCCCTCAACAGAAAGTCTGTAAACATTATGTCTTATTGTTTACAGACTTTCTGTCATAGGTTACTATTGCAGTCAAGATAAAAATTTGTATCTGTTTTGTTTCAATTTTAATCTAACAAGTTTTCTATCAAAGACCTGTCTTAGTGATGTTATTTTAAACCAAAGTGTATCATGTGATAAAAAAAAGGAATTGTGAGAAAGCAACAAATAAAGGCTTTTTTATTGCTCTACTTTAGGTTTAGAAATCCCACCATTCCTTACTTTATCAAGAAACAGATTCTACATGACACACTTCGATTGGTTAAAATAATGTTACGAGGTCTTCAATAGAAAACTAGTTACATTACAATGGAGACTAAAAGCATCAGAAAATAATCAAAGATGCTAAATTGTAATCCATTTTTAATTAGATTTGACCTATAATGTGTTCATTGTAACTGAAATTATCTAAAAGAGGAAATTGGACAATTTTAGTATGGATAATTCTCGGATGAGCTCAGATATCTTTGTCCTCTTTAATATTTTTCACAATCAGCTGAAGAATACTGTGTACAAATAGAATCACTGGTAGTTTCACTGTATCCACTTGTACTATTTAGACCGGCGCCTGAAATACACAGAGGTTGAAATAAATATAACCAATTTTACTAACAAATCTCAATCTGATGCAGAGCTGAATTTTTCACTTCATGTCTTTCTGTAGGTTACTCATCTTCACAATGTCAAACTATTACGAACTTCAGTGTTCTGTCAAGGGATACAATTGACTGGCATACAATCAAATCAAAATCAATTATGTGATACAAGAAAGGTGGATATTGCAGTTAAGGTATAATATAATATACATAACTAATAAACATCTTCATCATTCTGTATCAAGTCAAATGGCTAGGGTTTAAAAAAAATTAAGAAAAAAACCTGCAAAAATGATATCACCAACACAAAATTAATGTTTGAATACCTACCAATAATTAAGTTTTCTAGGTTACAATAGTTGGTACCAAAATCTAATACAGCATACCAAGTTTCAGATGTACTGTAACCCTGTAACAAAGAATATGGCAATTAGAGTTTTTCATTCTACCTTTCTGCATGGTTTTGGGCTAAAGCAAAAGTGAAACCTGAAATTAAAACCGCTTTCCAGGCAAGGTAATATATGCCCACAGACAGCTTTGTTAGTAAATAAGAACATAAAGCAGTACAATAACAATCACCAGTATGAAATATAGTGGACATTTATAAAATTAAAATGTGTATGTCTAATAATGATAAACAGACAGAGACATGTTTCGAATGGTCAAGGTACAAACATTTTTAACTTTTTATTTTACCAAAAATTATATTCCTATCCATAAATCCATAAATCGGATTAATAACTTACATGAACCTGACAAGGATTTGAGGTCTTTCCTCCTTTGAAGGTGAAGGTCAAATCATCAACATAACCTTTGACAGGAGTTGTATGTTTGGCTGTTATTTGGGCAGAAGTGGAAGAGGTCAGCTGAAAAAAACACAAATTGAGAATTGATTTTCTGAATTCAAAGTTTTGATTTATATTCCAATTTTTCATTTCTGTCGTACAAGTCTTCTACATTTCAACTCTGTGGGCAATGAAGGAGATTTTACAAAGTAAGCAATCATACCATAATCATTCTTTGTTACAATTTATTGCTAACAACAGTAGTAAATAGATTGAAAATGAAGACAACACACACAGTGACCGTACAAATAGCTACAGTGTGTTTTTTTTTTTCACATCCCATGTAGGCCTATACACACCTCATATAAACATTTTTCTCCGCCATTGGCACAGCCTGATTTTCCACCCATAGCCTTGATCTGATTGACCAACTTAGTCATGACAGCATCACATTCCATACCAAACTGCCTGCAATTTAAAATAAATAAATAAACACAGAATCCCTGTTTACCTTAGGATAATTACTTATTGATTTATCGGATTATAGGCAATAACAGAAATTGAAACAATATCTTTTCAAAGATATAAATATAATCATCATAATGTCAAGCTATTACTAACTTCGTATATTAGATATTGTGTTGTTTTGTAGACAATTTGGCATGGCACTGACGATATAAAAACTTACCAATCCACTTTACATGAAGCATGAAACGGAGGGATGGCAAGAGTGCCATAGCTAAGATAAGCAATTAATAATGTCGACAACAAAAACATAATTTTCAATTTATGGTTTATCAAATATGACAATACAGATCTAGCTTCCAAAGTTAGGTTGATTGGTGTCTTTCTTCCCCGATTTTGTTGCATAAGTTTAAATTTAGAGTGATCACATGACACCATAGAATGACTTTCAATAAAGTTCATCTAGTCACAAATTTGACATGCAAAATCGACCATATTCAAACGAATCTACAAATAAGTTTGAGACATGTTATCATTATTCTAAATCTAAGACAATATTGTTAATGATATTAATCATGACCAAAATAATTCCGTTTAGTGTGTAACATTTAAGTCGATTTTGCAGGCATTTTTATTTGAGTCTGGATAACTAAGACAAAATACAAACCAACCGATAAAACAGAAAGTCATCTTAGGTCAAGATTTGTATGTACTTCTAATATTTTTGAAATTGCTGAGTAAATTTGGAAAATGATGTTGACAAGTTCAGGGTATGAAAATCATTGAGATAATTGCCTTATATTTCAGTCAGATCAATTTATCGTTTAGTTCGCCTGCTACTTGAAGATAGAAAAACAAAAATGGCGTCTCAGGTAAACAACAAATTGCAGACGACGTAATGTCATTGACTATTTAAGATTAACCAATCATTTCTTTGAAACTTGTGCGTGTGTCAATTTTCAAAGATATTATTTTGAACAAATTCGAATTCATTTTGAAAATCGCATGTCTACTTGGCAGTGCAGTGATGTAGTAAATGTTGACCCTCTACTGGCCTACTCTACTCTATACTTAGTAAGTTAGGTAGTAGCTACTCTGAATACCCATTATTATCGTATGGCCTATCGTCACACTGGTGTATATAACTATTGTGGTGCCACTAGTATGTTCAACAATTCTGAACACTCGACACCTCTCTGCACCTGTGCAAGTTGTCGATCACCAGTGCAATAAGTTGAAACTATTAGAATAGCCTAGTATGTAGAAGACTTATTTCTCTACAATAAAGGGTAATTTTACAAAATAAATCCATACAGTGGTTTCCAAAAAGCATAACTTTAATAAACTTTAATAGTTTATGTTTACTTTTTTGATAGTTTGGCTTTTAAAAGTAAACGGTCAGATTTTTTAAGTTAAAAAATTTAGATACTTTAAGGGAGCATGTTTCTCTAGATCTTGGTGTATAGTTTTCACAAATTTGAGCAAAACACTTTTCCGACCTACAAAAAAAGTGGATTGGTCCTTTGAAAATGGGACAGTGTTAAAACCCAAAAAAGTTTTCTCAATAACAAATCCTAAATTGACTTTATAATATTATTAAAACCCATAACTTGTATTGTTGAACAGATTTAGTCCAAATTCTAGTTCTTTGTAAAGAAACTGCATCTAGTTGCATCATTCCTATTTTCAGTCAAATATCTGTAATTCTTGCAATTCCACTTAAAGTAAGAATTTTGTGGAATTGTACAATTGATGCTAATAAGGTCACCTGTACACTTCAAAAACCTCTTAACAATCCCTTTAAACTAGCACTTTAGAGTTGTCTAACAGAAATTCACTCACCAATCTATCTTACAAGAGGCATGAAGTGGTCCAGATAAGACACCTGACAATGCAGAAATCAATATAAATACTGCCAAAATATTCATTATTTAGTTCTGTATCTTCAGATGTCAGTCTTCTTTTCTCTATAGTGCTTTTCTTTTCTAATGTGAAATGAAATGAATGATAAAGATATGACAAGACTGTTTGTTATCTAAGATTAAAATTGATAAGAAAATAAAGCCTCTTAAAGTCTTATTTTGATAAAGATCAATTTCAGATTTAAGTAGCAATAAGATACTGATAAATTACAATGGTATTGTATATTTTTGTTGTATGTGAAAGGTATATTGGTGTCCAACAAAAATTGCTTCTTAACACTTCTACAGTGTTAAGAAGCAATTTTGGACCATAATATTAGGTCAAACAGTCTACAAATGGTATGTGGTGTTCCACAGAGATCTGTGTAAGGCCCTATACTCTTCACCCTATATACAAAACAACTTGGCAAATTGATTTCAGATAATGGTGTAGGTCATCATCTCTATGCTGATGACACCCAGCTCTTGGACATGTCAACCCAATTACATGTACTCTTCTAGCATCATTATCTGGAACTGGAACATTTGGCATGGATGACAAATAATATGCACAAATTACAAAACAGAGGTAATGTTTGTTGGAACCTCTGCCATGCTAAATAAAGCAAATGTCAGTCACATTCGTTAGATGAGGAAATTCCATTGTAGTCTTCTGTAAAGAACCGTGGTGACATATTACAGTCAGGGATACTCTATCTATGTAGGAAATGTAATTACATTCTTCGTAATATTGGGAACAATAAGGGAACATTAGGCATATACTTACAGCCGAAGCTACTGCAGCCCTAGCACGGTCTCTTATCTTGTCAAGGATTGACTATTGCAAGAGTCTCTTTGTCGGTGCCTCAAAGGAATCATTACAGAAGCTAAAACGCATACAAAATTCTGCAGGGCGCATTGTGACACTCCTGTTCTAAAATCACTTCATTGGCTCCCGGTTGAAGCTTGTGTCGAATACAAGATATTAACTCTGACCTATCAGTGGATCCATGAAATGGGTCCTCATTATCTCTGCGATCTTGTTACAAGCAAGACTACTACAAAATCACTAAGATCTGATTCTAAAAACTTACTACAAACTCAACTATGGAATTGTAAATTATATGGTTATCATTCTTTCAAACATGTTTACACTCTAGAAGGCACAGTTCTTGATGGATATCATCGAAACCTGTTATTATCACCTAAGGATGAACCCACCTATAAGTAAGGTTACCTAGGCATTAATGATTAAAATTAATTACAGACTACATTAGATGATGCAATAGCTACTGTGATGTCCATGGGGTTTGAGTTAGATGATTGTCAACAGGCAGTACAATATGGTAAAGTTACAGTAGAAGAAATAGTAGAATGGTTAGTAAGTTACAATCAGCAACTTGGGTCTTCAGATTATCTGTTTTATGATATTATGACCTCAGAGACAAGGTGTTTTTGGAACAGTTCTCAGAACAGATGAAATTTAATAGTGTAAACAGTGTCAGTTCTGTGACCAGTTTGTTGCGTTTGACCATAATTTCATAGTAAGCAGATGAAATTGAGGATTTTTTTCAAATGGATTACAGACGTCTGTAATTACCTCTATCATGAAGAGTTCTGTTTTAATGTTTTAGTTATTATCATGGATATGTTCTCAGAAAACTAGCATCCAGTTCTATATCGAGAATTGATCACTTTGCCCTAATTTTATTGGCATTGGCAGAGAATCGTGAAATTTCGATCATATCTGCCTGAAGAAAAAAACTTCATGCCATAAGATTTGAAAAATACCAGTTTGCCCTGTGGAATGTTTTTCAAATTAACCTTTTGACCTAAAATGCTAAACACTGTTAAAAAATGCCAGTGATGGATAGGGTAGAAATTTGATTGGTTAAAGCAGACGTCGTCGAGTTAGGTCAAAAGGTTAATAAAAAATCAGAACGAAAGTTTGGTCTTATCTTGATATAACTGCAGTTTGCCGCATTCTGGTTAAATTGTTGATAATGGTCTGCATGCTTGGACATTTTTATACACCCACATGAAATGGGGGGGGGTGGGGGGGGGGGTATATTGCCGTCACCCGTCTGCCCGTCCATCTGTCTGTTCGTCGATTCCGTCCACAATTGCTCGTAAAAACTCTACAAGACACAATTCTTGACAGATTTTGACAAAACTTGGTATGAATGTTAATCATCCAAGGATGAACCCTATTGAAAATCAGAAGAATCAAAAAATATTTAGTATAAGTTATTGCCCTTGTTCTTTAAAACGCGTTAAATTTTAAGCTTGCAAACAATCTAGAAGTGACAATTCTTGATGGATTTTAACAAAACTTAGCATGAGTGTTGGTAATCACCCAGGGATGAACCCTATTGAACATCTGAAGAATCGAAAAATCTGAAGAATCGATAAATATTTAGCATGAGTTATTGCCCTTGCTTTTGAAAACGTGTTCAATTTTCAGCTCGTAAACACTCTAGAAGGTATAATTCTAGATGGATTTTGACGAAACTTGGCATGAGTGCGTGTTACCAACCAAGGATAAACCCTATTGAAAATCAGAAGAATCAAAAAATATTTAGTATGCGTAATCACTGTAGAAGGCACAATTTTTGACGAATTTTGAAACTTGTGTGTGATTGTTCGTAACCACCTAAGGATGAAGCCTATTGAAAATAAGAACAATCGCAAAATATTTAGTATGAGTTTTTGCTTTTGTTCTTGAAAATGCTTTCAAATTTAACTCTAAAACACTAAAAGGCATGATTGTTGCTGGATTTTGACAATACTTGGTTTTATTATTCAGTCCCTCGCTGAAGATTGAATATTTGCTTTCTAGAGTATTCACGAGCAAAAAATTGAACAAGTTCTCAAGAACAAGGCCAATAACTCAATATTATTCAGTATTGCCCTAAAGAGTTCAAAAGAAGTGTATGACTGAAGGTTGAATATTTCATACTGGTGATTGTTACTGTAATGCTAAATATTTTTATTCAAAATCAAAGCTGCCAGTAGGCGTATATTACCTTGCCTGGCAAGCTATCTTTGTTATATTCAGTACTTCCAGTACATTTTCTTTTAAACACAGACTAACTAAATACCAGAACTGGTGATGGTATGTACTTTAATAACAATGAAAGGTAATATTAAGCAACTATTATTTAAAATGTAGTGTCTTGACTTTTGAGTTAAAAGATAAAACAGTTTTTAATTTAAATTTTAGGATATTGTCTGGAAAACCAGGACTTGCAGCAATGCCATCTCAATCACCCAGACTTCAACTTGGACTCATGGTAAGTTATTATTTTATATCACTCATTAAATTCCTTAAGATAGTGTGAGAAACACATTGAAACGGAGAAGTTGATATATTCTAATCTAACCGTAATAATTGTTTTCTTTACCTTTTAAAGCAAGCATCAGAACTATTTTATTGTATTAATTTCCCATATTGTACACTCATTGCCATTTTCATTTATTTTCAGCAAACAACAGAACCTTTACAGATGTCATCTAATCCATTTGTCAGTCCAATACCAGTCCAACAGGAAGTACCAATAAATAGTGTCAATTGTGAAATGGAAACTGACAGTGCTGTGGTCAGCCGTCATCACCTCACAGACAACAAACGCAAAGATAAAGAATTATTTGAGGAAAAACAACGAGAGGAGGCCAGAAAACGAGCTCGTGATGAAAAATTAGCACAACGACAAGTGAGTTTCAATTTCTTATCACACATTTAGATGTGTTAAAGGGGCAGTATGAAAAATGTTGTAAATTAAACTTGAAAATATTTCTAAAATTATGCTTTTTACATCTATGTATCTACTTGATCAAACTATATTAGTTTTAAAAGGTGTGATTAAAAATGCAGTGTACTAATTGTTAAAGGGACATGTTTTCAAATCGTTTGACCTTAGTCTCAGAAAAAGGAATATTTTTAGCTAGTGTTCACAGCTTACCATTGAAATTTGAGCCTTCAAATCCATGTGTGTCCAGAAGTATCCATGGTTGAAAGGTAAGATGATAACTCTTGAGACTCTGCCATATATAGACAAGACATAGATTTTGAAATTTCTGAAATGATGTATATTTGAATTTTCATGCAGTTTTAGTACTTTTCAAGGCTATCTATGGTGTAAGTGAGTGGTGTAACCTATATACATGCATATATTTTTTAGATGTTTCTTCAGATATTCTATAAAATAATTAAAATTATTTTGTTTGATTTTCTCTATGAATCTCTCACCTTGACCCATATTTTGTGAGTAACCAACTCGATAATGGCGGCAAAACGCATCACCTATTTTCGTATACAATGTTTTGGATACCCAGTGGTATAATTAACTACTCTTAGTATATATCTTTAATATGAATTCATTATAACTAATGACAATCCCTTCAAAGAACAATGATTAAAAAAAATAGTGACTGACAAAATAAGATAAGAGTATTTTATTGCTAAAATTCATTAAAACAACATACGGATATGACCTACATTGTGTTCCATAGAATTTTTCTGCTGACACTGAATCCACTAGTTTGACACGTGACTTTTTTCACTGCTATATATTTTAGTAAACAACACTTGGAATTCCGATTTGCATATACATGTAAGAAATAGATAATAAATTTGACATTGCTTTGAAACATTAGGAAAAATTCCTCAGGTTGACATTATATCAAAACATGCAAATGTGAAGGTTACATGAGGTCGCACATGTAAATCGTTTCATAAAATTAGGTTCACACGAAAATAGGTTACTTGACAGTATATTTAGAAAAGAAATAAACCCTAAAAATAGTGAACCATGGTCTTTAAACTCAATATATTTTGGTTTCAGGAGAAAGAAAGAATATTGAAACAGATAGCAGAAGATAGAGATAAGAAAAAAGATATTGGAGGGGGTGGGGCTAGCATGTCCTCCCCCAGTAAGAATACCCCGTCCTCTAGTCCTAATAATTCTACTACTAATGCAGCACAAACAGAGTCGTCTTCAACAATGTTTACAACATTACAGGTATCGAGTTGGAAATTGGACGTCTTCACAATGTCAAGCTATTACGAATTTTGTCTTAAACCTTGTCTACAATAGCCACTTTTCTTATTTCATGGGATGCTGCAATTTGAATGGATGGTAAAACTCAAAATTTTTTGTAACTGTCTACAGTGTGCACTCGTAGTTTGGAAAGCTAGGGTAATATTTAGGGAGTAGGCCTTAGTACTATGCCCTTTCCTGCTGTTAAAGGTCAAAGTGAACATTAATCCCTCTAAATGCTCAAAATTCATCTCTGGCCATTTGAAACTTGTCCCCTACCTCTGAAAAACTAACCACACTGTTTATATTTTGTAGATTCGTCTACCAAATGGAAGAACACTACGTCAGAAATTCCAGACAGACTCTACGTTGAATGATGTGTTGGATTTCTGTTATAAAGAATATAATTCCATGCCTAGTATGTCCTTTATTCAGGTATTATATAAGATTTATCATAAAAACAAGATTAACCATGCTGGTAATGGGGTTGTTGAGCTTTTGAATTTGAGGTGCTTACTTTCTAACAAAGAGATCTGAGGAACTGCTCAAGCATAGGCTTGCTTAGAATGAAAAATGCGGCCAATTAGAACTGTTGATCAATTGAGACTATCATGTACTTGTGTTCTGCAGACCTTGATGTCCAAGATTCCATCCCAACAAAGGGCGAAATACCTGTTATATTTTTGTTTTCCCATGACACTGAGACAGTTTTGAGGATCTGACTTGGAAAAACAGTTTGGATTCAAAAAGAAGCTGCCTCTATGTTCTATGCTCTACTGTCATCAGAAGGCATAAGAGTGTTTTTCAGCATGGCTGCCATGGAACTTTCTGCAATCAGGATTTTCTAAGAGTTTTGATATTTTATAAAGGACATATTCCTGGGAATAAAACTGTTGAAAAACTTTCTGTTGCAATTTCTTTGAGGTTGACCCCTTTTTTTTCAGGAAATGCCTTGTTTATGTAGCAAATGTCAAAATCCTTTCAAATTTCTTTCTTTGCACACTGCATGAAGTTGTATGTTTTCATTAGTGGATTCACAAGCAGAACATCAGAGCACTTACTCATCAACCAAAATCTTGTGTTTCAGCCATTTCCACGACAAGAGTACAGCAAGGAAGATTTGAAAAAGACTTTGTTAATTTTAGGGTTAACTCCTAATGGATCTCTGGTAGTAAAACCTTCCACAGTCACAGAACAAGCCTCTTCAGGTTCGAAAAAATACTTCTTTCATTGTTCTCTGTCATTGATGCAGTTTGGAGGGAATGACAGTCTGACAGAAAAAGCATCTACAACATATAACAATGGTGGCGCTTGATTGGATTCTGAACAGGTTCCTTCTGTTCTCAATCCATCATTCAAAATTTTCCCATCTTTCTCCAGCATACAAATCAAGTGGCCCCTTAACTGTATGGGTAAGTGATCTTTTAGGAAGAAATATTGAAAATAAACATATCCCAATCAATAACATTTTTTAACTAGGCTTACCCTTCTTGAGCTGTTGTTTCATTTGATCTCAATTCAGCAGCAGAATCCATGGATGAAGATGAAAACAAATCAGAACAAGAGGTCATGGATGAGGATGACTCTGTTAGGTCAAGGCTACGACATACTTGGGGTCAAGGTCATAGGTTAGAAACTGATGAATTAGATCGGTCTGAAGAAGAAGTTTTAGGTGAAATAGACGAGGCAGATGAAGACTTTGCATTATTTGCCAACCGCAACTTTCCACAAGCACAATTTCCTGGAATGCCATTTTTACGTGAGTAGACACATTTGTGAATCATGAGGTTTGGTAACCTGACAGATCTGACCCTACTTGTTTCTCAGACATGATATACAGATGTGATATCAAAACATTAAAGGCCAGACTCAAAAGGTGACATTTTATAGGAGCTGCTTTGATCTATTTTTGGGTCCCTAGTTATCGAGAATTTTAATCGTGTTAAAGTCAAATTTGGCAAATCATTTGAAAGCCCTTTTGTATAATATAGGACAATTTTTAGCACCTCAAGGCAGGAAAGTAGGACAATAATCTGAGGCCAAAAGATGTAAATGTTTTTCAATTATTTTTGTAGATGATCAGGCAAACCAAGCATTTGGAGGGGTAGGTCAAAGGTTATTACCAGAAGGTCATCCGGATGCTGATGTGGTACAGAACAGACCAGCTGGCCAAGTAGCGGGTAATTCCTTCTCTATCTTTGACTGAGAAAGTTGTTAATGTGTATTCAGATCTCAGTTTATGATGTAGTCATCACAAAAGCCCTTAGAAATTATGAGCAGCTTCAGCAATAGTGACATCAGATATGTTTAAGCTTTACAGGAATGATAAACGTCTTATGAAAAATTTGAATGTTGCAAATGAAAGCCATAAAAGGCCCTGATTTACATCAAATGCAAGCAAACAACACCTTACACTATCTTGTGAACTCAATCTTAGAAAATTTTGTGTTTTTTTTTTTCAGCTGAGGCAGCATTAAATCGATTTAAAAACCCAGTGGTTGTTGATCATCAACTGACTCCACAACCAACAACCATATTTCATACAGTCAAATCTTTACTAAATATAGTATTCCACCATTTAGCTGATCGTCTGGATGATTCCAAAGGCAAGGTTGTTTCGTTGTCTGGGATGTCTGAAGATCTTGCGCAGAAATTAATAACATATTTCATCAAACAACAAATCTTAAAACCCAGAATACTGAAAGCTTTTATTCCTTGGTATGTTTGGTTCATTTGTTCATCTCATATTGCCAAGATATGTTTCGGATACAAAATCCTCATTAAAATTAGTTAGCTAGTTTCAGAAATTGTGGTTTACTTTGAAATATAGGACTTAAAGCACATTGTAAATAATGCATGAGAAGATTTCTAAAATCAAACTAGGTTGATCAGTTTTTGGATGTTTAGCATCATAATGACTCGTTTTAAGTTGAAACCTACAGAATTAGTACAAGGCATATTTCTCTACAATTTGGCATTATGTTTTTAAAATTCATACCCAAGTTTTCCAACAATAATCAAAAAAACACAGCAGATGTTCTGAAATTAACAGCAAGTTACTTTAGGTTAAATTTTTATATAACTTAAGAGACACATTTCTCTAGATTTTGGTATATGGTTTTCATAAATTTGAGCAAAAAAAAATTTCCAACTTACTAAAAATCAGACTGCCACTTTAAGGTGTAGGAGTAAAGTAAGTGATCTTTAAAGTATCTGTCCTCTTTATTTTTCAGTTACTTAAGAAAGTTGGTATTAGATTGTTATCCTTTAACTACAAATGAATTGTTACAGTCAGTGAGGTAGGTGTCACTATTCTGGGCACTTGAAGTCACTTTGTGGCTGTGTTTTTCAACACAAAAACTCTTTAGAAAAGTTCACCATAGCATCCCATCTGGAATGTTTATTTGAGACCAATGCTAATTTGAATTAGATTACATTTTCATATCTTTTTAGTTTTCTGATATTTTTAGTCTTCATTGTAATCGAATAAGTTTTCTACCAAAGTGCTGTCCCAATGATGTTATTTATTAACTAATCAAAACCCAGTAAAACCCTTGATAACATCAAGAATTGTTGAATATCAAACTCAAAGAGACTGTCATATAGCTTTTGCTTCAAGTTTCGAAATCCCTTGAGACCTTGGAAAATTTCAAGTTTGGATATGATTCTACAAATAATTACAGAGTTTCAACCCTTGATACACTGAAATTATGTTGCTTGTGAACATGACACGTTTTATTTTTGGTACAGTTTGACAGATATTAACAGCAACAAATTTATTAGGTTACAGGAAGTATCTTGTTAAGCAACTGTTTGTTTTCTGTTTAGGTTACACAGCAATCTGAGTATATTAAGTTTAAATTCCTGTACATTGATAACTGACCTTGGTTTACAGTCCATAGCAGGTACATCTTTTCTTATTTTTCCAACAAACATTACATTCTCATGATGGCGGTTGGATCAGAAATAAGCAGACATTTATGGAACAAGAAGGAACAAGAACCAGAGAATAGGAAAGCCTTTTATGCACTTTAACAAAAAGCAAATTACTATTTTTGTGCCTTGAAAATGTTGTGTTTAGGAGCTGCGATAGATCAGTGAATTAGATGCTTCCTAACTAACCCAAAGGTTCAGAATTCTAACTTGGTGTAGGTCAGGATGATTATCTTTTTCAAACAAGTTTCCATATCAGTGATGCATTTCGAGGGACTGACATAAAAAAAATGTCTAGTCATTCATGGGACAATAAACTGAAGCCCAATGTGCTACAGGTTGAGCATGCTAATTTCCCTGAAGACAAAATTTCCCTGAAGGCATACTGCATAGCTTTGTCCGTCTTCGTTAGACCAATAAGGTGCAAAAGAGTCCTTTCAATTCAATTTTCTTAAACCTATTCTTTCAAATACCATAAAATTTTGCCAGTGGAAAATTCCATATCATTTTCAAAATGTGTTTGTATATTGTAGGAATGAAGAAATTAAAAGTATTAAATTTAGGTTCCTGTCCACAACTCACCAACAGATGTCTTGTAGTACTCAAAGGTAAACATTAATCAGATTTTTCAACTCTTTTTCCTTTGTTAGTGATACTGTCTGATGCATAAACTCAATCAGAAACAAATAAATAATGGCTGCCATTCATTACTGTGTTAGGTCGTAGAGGGCTAGAGGTAGAAGGTAAAGCATTTGTATTGATATATGCTTGCTTATGTTCACCATGTCAAGCTATTACGAACTACATACTTATACCTTGACTCACAGAAGTTTGTAAATGATTTGATTGGATTGTACAAAGCATATACAGCCAATCAGAGTACTCGAAGGAAAGTCTGTAATCAATGAAACATATATTGGACAGTCTGTCTGTCAAGGACTATGATTGCTAGGATGAAATGCAATGCTCAGTACTGTTAGGTTTACAGCTCTAGTTGTTCCTTTTAATGTATTTCAGATTTACCCAGTTTAGTTTCGTTAAATTTAATGAAAACTGGAATCAATGATACTGGTGTAACACATCATCTAATACCCTACTGTAAATTGTTGCAATATCTGAATTTAAATGGTACTGTTGTAACACATATCATCCTACCGCCTTTAAAAGGTAAGCTTATACCTCCACCCTCCACCCTCCACCCTAATAGCAATGAAATTCACAAAAATATGGATGTTAAACGGTACTGCAGTACCTCGTGTCATCCTACCACTTTTCTCCTCCTCTTATCCTTCTTATGAGTTTCTTGCATGATACTCTGTGGATGATACAACTAATGGCAAGGAAATCCCCAAAAATGTTTTCATTATTACATGGATGCTCATTGCTCATTGCTGGAATTCCCAGCAAAATTGTGTATAATATTTTGACTGATATATTTTTCAGAGTTACCACAATTAAAAGAACTATGTTTAGAAGACACTAAGGTATATCTGCAGTTTTAGTGCAATCTAAACTGCTTAATTAAAAATTAGTTTGTCCGTTTTTAATAAACCCTTTTTAAAACCAATTCAGTTTGATCAAGTGTATACATTGAAATAAAAAGCATATGTTAGAAATCTTTGCATGTATGATTTGCAATGTTTCTGATCATATAAATCTGGATACTGCCCTTTTAACCATTTCTTTTTGTATTTTAGGTCTGCAGCCTATCTGGTATAGAGCATTTAACTTCCTTACAACAACTTGACATCTCTCATACCCACATCTTTACTGATTCTTTATTATGTTTAACTCAACTACCTAGTCTAGTGTCTTTAAATATTGCCGGTACAGACCAAGTTCATGGTGATTTAGCTTTACAGTATCTGAAAGGTGAGGAGCCCAGTTAGTACCCATAGCTTTCAATCAGGGCTGTTTGGTCATCAATGATCAGTGACTACTGACCACAAAATTCAAAATAGACCTATCTTATTTCCTACCGGGTTGACAAAAAGAAGAAATAAGTCAATTTACTCTTTACTCAAGAATAGCAAGTGTAGTTACCTGCAGAATAAACACAAAACCAAACGTTTAAATCTGTATTTTTGATATTTGTCTTGCTGCTATATTTAAACCATTTTATTGACATCACAGATGATGAGATAATTCACACAAGTCACAGATGATGGGATATCTTACACATGATGACTTTACAATGATGATATATCTTAATCTTAATGAAGTCACAGATGATTATCACACATGATGACGTCAGAGAGGATGAGATATCTCTTCCATGATGACGTCAGAGAGGATGAGATATCTCTCACATGATGACGTCAGAGAGGATGAGATATCTCTTCCATGATGACGTCAGAGAGGATGAGATATCTCTCACATGATGACGTCAGAGAGGATGAGATATCTCTTCCATGATGACGTCAGAGAGGATGAGATATCTCTCACATGATGATGTCAGAGAGGATGAGATATCTCTCCCATGATGATGTCAGAGAGGATGAGATATCTCTTCCATGATGACGTCAGAGAGGATGAGATATCTCTTCCATGATGACGTCAGAGAGGATGAGATATCTCTTCCATGATGATGTCAGAGAGGATGAGATATCTCTTCCATGATGACGTCAGAGAGGATGAGATATCTCTTCCATGATGACGTCATAGAGGATGAGATATCTCTCACATGATGATGTCAGAGAGGATGAGATATCTCTCCCATGATGATGTCAGAGAGGATGAGATATCTCTTCCATGATGACGTCAGAGAGGATGAGATATCTCTCACATGATGACGTCAGAGAGGATGAGATGTCTCTCACATGATGATGTCAGAGAGGATGAGATATCTCTCCCATGATGATGTCACAGAGGGTGAGATATCTCTAACATTATGAAGTTACTCATGATGAGATATCTTGCAAACAATGACATAACAGATGATTATGACACATGATGACGTCACAGAGGATGAGATATCTTGCACATAATGATGTCACAGAAGATGAGATATCTTGCATATAATGAGATATCTGGCAACATACATGTAAATTATCACATTGTAGGTTTAAAATTACAGAATATCAATTTACCTAATCGACACTCTACAACTGGTGTGGGAATGTCATTTATAACAGGTAAATAGTATTTTCAAAACGTCTTTCTTTCCACAATGAGTCATGATTTAGATCATTGAAGAACCATACTAGTCTGATGCTGAAAGAGCAAGCTAATGAGAAATGCTTACTTTTAGGGGAATTGCAAGAGCCACAGATGTCTGATTAAAAATTGGTGGTAAAATGGTGTAAATTGATCATATCCCCGATGCACTTAAAAAGTTTAGAAAATCTTTTTAAAATTCCTATGATAAATTCCAGGTTTTCCGTTAGTTCGGTTAGATTTAACAAATTATGTCAATATTGGAGATGAAGGCATTTGTCATGTAGGTAAACTACGCACGTAAGTAATTTGTCCAGTGTTTTTTAGTTGACTAATTGTTTGTTTTTTTATCTTGTAAAAGTGTACTAATTGTTAGTTAAGCAATTTGATCAAAGTTTGGTGTTTAGCCTTTTAATGACTCAATATTTTCCGTTGAAACCTTCAGAATAAGGAGACATTTTTCTCTATAATTAATGGCAATTGATTTTGATGTATAGTTTGAGGATGTAAATTTGAACGAAAAATTCTGACCTACAAAGAAAATAGAATGCCCCTTTAAGGGACACATTTTTCTGGTACCGGTATTTTGGTATTAGGGGGTGAAAGTCAACACAATGCCGACTCTCAGTTGCACAAGCACAGGCATAATAATTTTTCTTAATTTGAGGAGGATTACAACCCCTGGCACCAATTCGCCTAGCAGATGACAATCCATCTGAGCAATTCCACTGCAAATAGATTTTGTAGTATATTTTTCATAAATTTTAGCAAAAGTTTTCCGACCTGAAAAAATCAGACTGTCCTTTTAATTATGTTTTTTCGTTTTTTCCTCCCTTCAGATTAAAGATTTTATTATTAAGTAATACCAAGCTGACAGATCATGGTATTCAATATTTACATGGTATATATTTTGATTATCCTATAGACCCTATTCACTCGTCCACCATGTTGAATTTAGAACTAGGCTCATAAGACAAACAAAAAGGGTGACAATCATATCTTCATCGTCTCCTTTTTCAATCCGAATAACGCAAAACTAATCATATTTTACATCGTTAAAATCAGAATTGATTAAGATATTTATTGATACTTTGAGATAAATTATACCATCACACATTTCTGAGAAATGGCAACGTTCTCATTGCCTGTTCCCTGTTCTCTAAAAGGATAAGATAAAAAAGATGAAAAATTTAGATAGTTGGCAAAATTTTCCTTTATTACACACCTCTCATTTCATTTCAGATTTAAAAGACCTAGAAGTATTAAATTTAGACAGAACTTCTATCACTGATGTTGGTGCTAACATTATTAAAGGTATTATTTTGGCTTGAAAATTAAAGGGATGTAGTGGTTTTCAAGGGACAGGTTTGCCATCTGTTTGAACAATTGCACCTTAATCTCAGAAACAGGCAGAACCATGATGGTCACATAGTTTTTAAAATCTTCAAATGAAAATAGGTGGAAAGAGATAAACTTTTTCAATACTTCTATATTATGATTTTTTTGGTACATAAAGAATATTGTACAGCCCCATTCTCAAAATAATAATGATCCAATTGCATGGGGCAAGGTTTGTGGGTATAAAAACCTGCCCTCTTGTTCTTCTTTAGAGTGGCTCATAACCCCCAAACTCAATGGCAATTCTATTATTTTAAAGTTATGTGTGAAATTCACTTTATAATTCCAAATTTTCAGAATTCCACAAATTACAAGAATTAAGTTTATCTGCAACTGGGTGAGTTGATATTACTTTTATCATGATATTTATTAGAATTTTTATTTTCTCTCAGTTTACTTGCCAATTTCATTTAATTTTTATCTTCTTGTATAACTAGTGTAAACAAGTAAGTTTCACATCCAAACTTGTCGTAGAAGGTGCCTGAGGGATTTCTGTCTACCATCTGATGCTTGGCATTGATCTTTACTGCTAGGTTGAATGGTACAATGAAGAAAGATTCTGCTGACTGAGTTTAGAACCTACATTAATTTATTGATTCCAACACTCTGAGCTACAGTGTACTCTCATTTTTTATTTGGCATTTTTAGAGTAACAAATTCTGTTAATTTTAAGAATAACAAATTGTGCTTATTTCATTTACATACAACAAATTATGTTTTTTTTTTTTAGAAGAACCAATTTTGTTTATTTTAAGAACAACAAATTGTGTTTTTAGAATAACAATTTGTATTTATATCTAGAATAACAAATTGTATTTATATCTAGAATAACAAATTATATTTATTTCTAGAATAACAAATTGTATTTATATCTAGAATAACAAATTATATTTATTTCTAGAATAACAAGTCGATTGCTGACTAATGGAACTTTAAACAATCTTCATAATTTATCCAAGTTAAACCTCAGTAAGACCAATATTAATGATAAAGGTAAGTGAAACTAATGACTAATGCTGGTGATTTGGTAAAATTTCCCTCATTGCAAACTGTATGGCATTGCCATTAAGTCTATCAGGAGCAGAAAAGTAGGATGTAAAAGTTCAAACTTAAAAACGATTTCTTATGCATGCTAACTATCTACCAAAAGAAACTGTTGGACTATAAAATATTGTCTTTTTTTATTCAGGTATTGCGTGCTTGAAACTCCGCAGTTTGACTTTGATTAATTTAGATGGTACTCGGGTCCATCCCACTAGTTTGGACTTGATTAAAGAGGGATGCCCTGAATTGCAGAGAATAACTCTTCAAAATCTGGCGCCAGTGAACGAGGAAGAGGAAGAAATGGAAGGGTAGGGCTCCTAATTGCACTTAACAAAGTCAATTGTCTTACAGTTTGGTCGCTCAGTTGGCATTGAGTAGAACACTTGGTTTCACTGTGCACTTTTGAAAGCTAACTGATCCGAGTAAAGATATTTTGGAAGTTCAGTCTTTATGAGACTTCATCTACTAACCCATAACTGTTTTAGTGTCAGTGCTTTAGAGAAACAGCTTTTTGCCTTTAAAAAGCAATTTTACCCTTAGTAAAAATTATGTGCCGATGTTTTGTTTGTTTTTTGGATTTCTGGAATTTTTGGGCTTTCTTGTTTAACATTGTATTTCATTTGAATTTGCTAAGGATAAGGCAAACCCCTCTATTGATGCCCAGGCCCTTGTTATCATATAAAGTTTTATTCCAAGTATACACCTAAACAGGCAGTATGATTTTTTTGGTAAAAGATGATACAGGTAATTGAGTTCTATCAGCTGATAAAATCAAAATTGAGACCACCATAACCCTTTAAGGAATTGTATAATAATGTTATGTTGTTGTATAAAAAAAGCTATTTTTTGTATAATTAAAAACATCACAATTCTCGTTTCCATTCGTCTATATGGAGCTTACCAGCAAATAATAAACTCCGGTGGCTGCAAAATTCCGAATTTTCGAACTCTATTTCGAACTCTATTTGGGTCGGGAAATACAGAAAAAACGCATGTCTATAGTTGAGGCAAAGCCTGAGTATTGATTATGGAATGACAACAGATGTTTATTTTAAGAAACATTTTATGATCACAATTTCTCTATTTCTGTCATCTGCACAATGTCAAACTATTACGAACTTCGTCTTATACCTTGACTTTCTTGTATCATAGAAATTTGTAAATTGGGGATTTGATTGGATTGTACGCTAGCGAGTAAAGGCCAATGAGAAGCCTCGACAGAAAGCCATAATGTTTACAACCCTTCTGCCGAGGGCTCTGATTGGTTCTATGGCGTAAAATCCAATCAAATCGCTGCATTCTGTGATACATCTGTGACATTGTAAAAAATGTATTTCTGTAGACGAATTGACTGAACACCTTTTTCACCAGCCCTACTACAAGCTTACTATGATTTGAGACTTCATTTGATTTGATTTTAAGTTAGACGGAACCATTTATCTCTATTCCAGCCTTTTATAGCTATTTTAAGTTTTAATTTTAAGTTGTCGGCTGGCGTAGATACAGAAAAACTACCGAAGTTGCGGGGGTTTTAAACCTATTTATTTAAATCAGTTCACCCAAACAAAGATCTGTATTCGGCAATTTAAAGCTTCGTGCGCAGCACTAACAAAACGAAAGTTACGGCGACGCCCAACACTAATTTACAGTCATCGTTATCCTGTTAGAAAAAACGCATCTTCGGAGGTGTAGAAAATCGCCTTAATCCCTACTTCAGCCGATAACTGTCTAAATATCTACCAGAAGCTGGAGTGAAGGCAGATGTTTCGGATTAATTGTAAGTTGAAATTGTCTGTACGTCCCTCTGTCCGTCAGTCTGTCTTTTATTACCGGTAACTATTTACAATTTTGTAAGCGCGATAGAAGCCACAATTGTCATCTAATTTTTTTTGTCTACGGTTGAATTGATGAAATAAATCAAAACACGCTGCTTTCAGTTTTCGTTTGCGAACAAAGCGTCTAAAACGACTCTGCTATATATAAAAGTTCCAAATTAAACCCCGTAAGTGGCGAACCATGGCCTTCAAGGATGGTCTTTTCTTGGTCTTATTAACGAAAAACATACCTAAAGCCAGTGGTCAGATGAAGTGGTTTGTATCGAAATATTATACTCATTGTTAAAGCCTCTGTAAGTCACATTTACAGGCTTGGTGTGTAAATTCCTAATAAAGGGACACGTCCACTATCTGTTAAGTCTATCATATTTTAATCTTAAAATCTAGAGTATAGCTAAGGCCTACCGTTGTTATTTTAGCCTTCAAGTGAATGATTATCTGCGTTTGGAAGTTAAATTATTGACGACTCGTCTTTTCTTGTGAGAGGAGTTAAGTTCATAAATATGTTTTATAGTGAATTTTGCAGGTCTACTGAACATCACATTGATTTAGATATAAGGTCACTCCCTGCTTGAGCATGCTCATGCTGTACTTCCTTTTATAGACCATCTCGAAAAGACGAACAATATTCAGGAAGAGGAACCGGTGAAGATAGAAATAAAAAATGAAATTTCTTGTTGAGAGGTGTATTTGAAGGAATTATGCGATTCTCGTACAGTTCAAAAACATCTGAAATTTATTTATACTAATCAAAGCCCTTATCAAGTCCTGAAAATGCCTATTATTGCCTTTGGTATTAAAATTCGACCAAATATCTAAAGCACGATTTATATGTCCCACTCAATGACTTTAATATAAATAGGGATGGTTGCAGAAACGGACATCTGTGAAACAGATATTCATGAATAGACTTGGAATGGTCAAGACATTCCGATCATTGTCCAAATGAAATGGTGTGGGCGGTTTGTTTAATGATGACCAAGTGTTTGGTCAATACATAGGTCAATTTTGCATATTTTCTAATTAGGGAAAACAAAAAGGAGTGTCAAAGACTTAAACAAAATTCTGATCTTGTCTTAGAATTAAAAAAAATGTCAATTGTAAAATATGAGAGCGCATATAATGCTAAATATCTAAAAAAAAAAAAAGAAAATGAAAATGTTTCTTCAAATGAGTAAAAAAGGTAAAACTCTCAAATATTCAATACTGAGCGCAAGTAGTTTTTTTTTATACAGTTGAAGAGACTTAATTTTCATTTTTCTCTTTCTTTGCGCAGAGATGTTCTTTTACATAGGTCGAAGTTCTCAGAATTTTTGTTTAAAATGATTCTCCTTTAACAGAGGTCTATGTTCTCAGGTTTTGTTTAACAGAGTTCTCCTTTTATACAGAGGTCTGTATTCTCAGAGGTTTTGTTTAAAAGAGATCTCCTTTAACAGGGCTGTTCTTAGAATTTTTGTTTCACACCATTACATTTCTGTTTTGCTGTGCTTTAACGGCTAAATGTAAACCCAGCTTTAAGATTCTAAAAAAAATACTAATATGAAAATGATCATATGTCAATGTTTCATCATATTTAAATCGTTCAGTCCCAACACATGATTTAACCCCTGACCCCTGACTGACCTATGAGCAATAGAATTCATGTTAAAGACAGATGGTCGAAGGGATGGTCAGATTCTTCATTGGTTAAACAGATTCCGGACAAGCTTGTTTTGGTAAGATATTAGAAAAAGATCATATAATGACAGGATACAAGTTTTACGACAGTTGTGGCCCAGCTATTATGATGACACTATTCAGCTTAAGTTCTGAAACATACGAAATCTTACCTTGTGAAGTGGTCCTAGCTAATGTAAAGGAGTAAAAAAGAAAACGCTATTTAGGAACTTGCAGAACTTTTCTTAATGTAGGTTTGGCAGTATCCTCACAATGTCAAGCTCCATTTGATTGACTATTTTTGCTAACGTACGATGCAATCAGAGCTCTCGAATAATGTGTACTGTCTTTTTGCTTGTTTCTGCTGACGTTCAAACCAATCAAATCGCTGCATTCCGTGACACAAGAATGGCAGTCAAGGTGTAAGACCAAATCTTTCGACTGTGCGAGACGACATCGTCATAAAGTACACAGGAAAAAAACCCACTTATATCCATTTTATTCCTTTTCAGACGAAAGGGCAAAGACATAAATGAGAAAATGGTTATCACAACGCCATCTTGAAAAATTATCAAATTTCAGATATGTTCAACAAAAGCATATCATAATTGGTGTTTTTAATGGTCGAATTTTCAGTCATAAACTTGATAAGAAAACGCTTGAATCCGTTAACTGGCGTCACTATTGCCCCCTATTTTAGTGGGCATTGTTCATAATATATAAAAAGGAAATTAAAAAACCGAAGCCTGGAGTGAAGGGATTAGTCGAATAAAAAGAGGGAATTATTGGGGTTTAACCAAGTTAATGAAAGTATAGCCAATACGTCAGAAAATGGTCAAAAACTGGATGACCATTAAACATTATTAATGGTTTGTTTGAATATAAAACAGGACGTTTTATGCGGTATATGAAACATGAAAAATACTCTCTGAATTTGACTATTGTCTTCTTGTAAAAAAAAAAGTCACAACGACACCCACCCTAAGGTACAAAATATCTTTCGAAGGAGACAAAAGTCCCTCCTGTACTTGAGCCGCCACTGAATAAGGAACAACATGTCAGAATTATAACCCACAAATTTTTTAAAATCTGATATCCATCTTGAGATAGATTTTGAACTTTGATAAAAAAAAATTTTAGAGCAGAAGAATAAAAAAGGCGACGGTTTCGTACTTTCTATGATTGACAATTATTTCATTATTGACTCCGCCTTGTTACGGTTCTTGACGGCGACTCAAAATTTAGATAACCTTGAGCTTATCTATCGCAAGAGAGTCAGTTTTTTCAACAATAGCTTTGTGTTCTATTAATTATTTTTTTCTATTAATTTCTCTTTGTAAAAAGACATTATGATACATTTTATGGTGGCTTTTGAGCGATTTTCGCACTTTTCTCTATCAAATTAGAAGGCAATGGCTTGTGGATGTATGTGGAGTTTTACGTCTTATTCTAATAAATAAATAAAGGATGTACAATGCACAGCTTAATTTTATAATAGATGTCATATGTAGGGTGAGGAACATGACACATTAAACCTGACTAAATCAGAATATTAATTTGACGTTCACCACGCCGACAATATTGATCTTCCCTCCTGTGCTATATAGTTACCGACGACGTCGTGATAACAGTGGGACGTTTAACTTCATATTTTCTAGCTGTGCGTTTCAAATTTAAAAGGAAAATCACAATTCCAGCTTGCCTACAATTGAATAAAAAATGAAGTGCTAAAAGCTACCAGGCCGTCATTGATTTTCATATCTGACGTCATTATGTTGATAATGGATGGTTATCGGTAGGAAAGTTGAAAAGGCGAAGAGTGCTTGGATCTGTACCTCGTGTATTCGGTTCTTATATCTTTTCCTGTAGGCCTATCAAAAATACCTCATGGT
This sequence comes from Lottia gigantea, assembly GCF_000327385.1. Classification (NCBI taxonomy): domain Eukaryota; kingdom Metazoa; phylum Mollusca; class Gastropoda; family Lottiidae; genus Lottia; species Lottia gigantea. The sequence continues at coordinate 69,647 of NW_008708442.1, read as the reverse complement.
ATACCACATCGTATATCACACGTAACATTGTTTGTTTCTATTCGAGCCTTAAGTAGAACCAACCTAGTACGTTTCGGGTTAATAAAAAACACAATTCATTTCGTCAGCACTTGTGGTTACGAAACTCACAGATGATTTATGCCGGCGATCTGGTATCTAAGGTAAACAAAAGAGTTGAAAATTAGGAATCGGAATGTAATGTAGTTCTATTAAATCATTGAAAAGTGTGGGCATATCTTAACCAATACACTTTTTCCGATAAAAAAATTTGGTTCAGTCTAAACAAATCTATTAAAAACCGATTTTCAATGACTTTTGAACTCGAAGACGACCAAAAAACCAGAAACTTCGTCTACGAGAAAATAAGAAATTAAATCAGTTTTATATTTACAATATCTGGGAATTGTAACTGAGCTGGTTTGGACCGCTTTTTATTTAGTATTGAGCTTGAACTTGAGTTTGAATTCTACAACAGGAACCAAATAATGAATGTTGCTAGGTCTATTTATGTTTGAATTTCCAGGCCTGCAGGTCACGAGGGGGAATTTCAACAATTGCAGTGGCCAAAATAAACTTTTTTTTTACTTCTTCCCATCTGTTCAAACGCCATCGTTTAAACTCACTGTATGTGGTATGGTTTATACGCCCACATAATGTGGTCGTATATTGTCGCCCCTGTCCGTTCTGTCCGCAATTGGCTTGTAAACAGTCTTTATTTGGTTTTGATAAAAATTTGGTGTGATCATTTATATTGGTCAATTTCGAATTTCGGACTACAGTTTTAATCCGATTAAAATGAAATTTAGTGTGATCATTTATTTACTTTTGCAATGAGAACTTGGTCAAGTTTGAAATTAACGAAATTGAACGGAATTTGATATTGTCCCGACTTAATGAAAACGCATCAACATTTGTTGGCGATGAAGGTAAAAGTTCAAGTCAGAAATTTATGAAATTTTATGTGTTGGTTTTTAAACCAACAATATCTTGGACAAGTTATATTATTCCCATTCAACATTGGTATATTGATACCCTTGATATACTGAAATTTTATCAGGGAAGTGGGCGTATCTTGCACGGCAACCACTTGTTAAAGACAGTCATCATGATATGATATTCTCGGTCATACATCTGCACCTCTTGCACTTCCACTAAAACATGGCGTTAACGGCTTTTGCGACAGTGACGTCATAAAACGCTTACTTATAGTGGATTTGTAAGAACCACTGACTTTGAATTGGAATGATGCAAATCGATGTTATCAGTGAACACGAGACAAATTTAAACTATTTTGTTCCATTCACCAACTGAGTGCCTGGAGTACGTACATAATCTTGTATACTGCTCATTTAAATACTCTTCGCTAGTTGTTTTCTTTTTCTGTACCATTCTGCCGCATGTTAAAAATATGTATAAAAAAATATTATATATAGGGATGTAGGTCAAAGCATGTCTGAGTCAAATGCTAAAGGGTAATTTTATATGAACCTAAATTCTAAAAGATCGGGTATTCTAGACAAATCTCTCACTATAGTACACTCTACTGCTGACCTTTGTTCAGAGATAAAGTAAATTTTTTACATTGGACAGCTGTTAGTGGAATTTTGAAATTTTAAACATCAAAATTCCATGTTCGTACTATATTAAAGGGTCAATCTGATTTATTTGGTCTAAAACTTTTTTGCACAAATTTACGCTTTACCTTATCTGAATGTTTAAATGAAAAAAAAAAATCCAACCGTTAATAGCCTATTGTTTAACGACAAAACTATTTAAAAGATTTACGTAAACGTTTTATGTTCGTTATGTATTTTTGGTAGGTGTTAGAAAACTACTATATGGATTTAAAGGGATGTAAAGAGGTTTTCTAAATTGTTTATGTGTATCGGGGACAGTTTACATCAGTATAGTTTTAGATCAGACGTCTGTGGTTCATGCAAAAACGCTAAAATTATAAAAAATGTTTGATGACGTCACTAATCGCAAAGGGCCTCATTGTGATAAAGCATATTTAGTGATTAGTGACGTCATCACACTTAGTTTTAGTGGTAGGCACTATTGCAGCCACATACGCCTAATCGAAAATTGTAATGGTGCAAATTGATGCTATCATTGTCCCTTCAAGCAAAATAAACGCCTAATTGATACATCACCCGAATCAGACGCGTCAAAATTTGTTTGTGAACACAATAGAGACTACAGTGTTCAACTGATTTTAATGAAATTTGGTGTGATCATTCCTATTGATAAGATCTTGGTCAAGTTCGAATTTGACGATCTTTCGATGAACGGTTTTTGAGTTATTGTCCTTGACTTAGGAAAAACGCGTCAAAATGTGTTTGTGAACACAATAGAGACTACAGTTTTTAACTATTTTAATGAAATTTGGTGTGATCATTTATATTGATGATATCTTGGTCAAGTTTGAATTTGACAATATTTCGATGAATGGTTTTTGCATTATTGCCCTTGACTTATAAAAAACGCGTCAAAATTTGTTTGTGAACACAATAGAGACAACAGTTTTCAACTGATTTTAATGAAATTTCGTGTGATCATTTATATTGATGAGATCTTGGTCAAGTTCGAATATGACGATCTTTCGATGAACGGTTTTTGAGTTATTGCCCTTGACCTAGGAATAACGCGTCAAAATTTGTTTGTGAACACAATAGAGACTACAGTTTTCAACTGATTTTAGTGAAATTTCGTGTGATCATTTATATTGATGAGATCAAGGTCAAGTTCGATATTCAAGATTTTTCGATGAACGGTTTTTGAGTTATTGCCCTTGACTTAGGAAAAACGCGTCAAAATTTGTTTGTGAACACATTGGAGACTACAGTTTTATATATATCATTGAATTCAAAGTATTAAAATTTCTTTAATATGAGAAAATTCATACTGTAGTCACTAAAGACTGTTTTATCATTTCTGACAGCTGCCAATGGGCGTATGTTACTTTGCCTGGCAAGCTATCTTTAATTTAGCCATTAAAGATGTTTCAGTAGTTTCCATCAATATCATAATTGAATAAAAAGACGTAATTCTTATGATACACTTTTTTCTTTCATAACTTAATTATTTTTATTATGTTTTCGAAGGCATGAATTACTTTTTTTTTTTAATGAATATTAACGTCTAGTTCTTCAATCAAATAGAATAAAAAGTGGTTGCTTAGCAAGATACGCCCACTTTCCTGATACATTTCCAGTATATCAAGGGCAGTCACCTATCTGTGTCAAACATACCAAAAATCTAATTTTTGCAAGAAATTGTTGATTAAAACAAACACACATCATTTAATAAAATTCTGACATAAACTGTCACCTCTATCGCTAACAAATTTTGATGCGTTTTTACTAAGTCATGGGCAATAACTCAAATTCCGTTGATCGAAAAATTGTCAAATTTAATCTTGACTAAGATCTCATCATTATAAATGATCATACCAAATTTCATTTAAATCGGATGAAAACTGTACTCTCTATTGTGTTGACTTTGACGCGTTTTTCATAAATCAAGGGCAATAACTCAAAAACCTTTTAAATTCGACCTTGTCCAAGATAATAATATCTGATAATTCAAAGAAGAAAAATGATATAAAATACCTAAAACAAAACCTGCTCTTATAAAAATATTACACATATGTCGGTGATTTGAGGGTAGGGCGTCGTATTTGTTCTCTTCACATGCAGCCAGATATTGGAATTTGGTCTAAAAACGCTAGAAAAACAAAAAAAAATGGATGGTAATGGGGGAAAAAACTAGGTCAATGCAGAAAATACAGGATTTGTGTCTATATCTATATACACTTCCGCGTGATTAGGAACCGTTTCAAATCATTTGCCCCTATAAAAAACCTCAGATTGTATTCCCCATGCTCTTGAAAGGAACCATTTGTGTACTTCTCAATATAAACGTTAAATTCATCGACGTTTTCATGTACTGAATGTCAATGTCTCAATCCTATCCGAACGTTTAGACGCTTTTTTCCCATGTCAACTCCATGTTTCATATGGGAAACTGGGTTGAAGAATCCGAAGGTATTATAACAATCTACTACAGTATAACCTCAACCTATGACGAGATTTAGACGTGGACATTCAGATAAGCGAGAAATCCCACAGTGAGCCACAGCGGCTCCTTCAGAATAAAGGTCCAAATACGCATGATAATCAAAAAATCTGACTGCTGATATATAACCTTCCCGAGAGATGCGCTTTTATTGAATTGACGGAGAAACCGTCCCAAGAATCGTATTGTGAAAATTGTTATGGTTATCTGTAGTTGAGCTCTGTTCTTGTATTAGCAATGACATTTTTTTATGAAGTAATATCTAAATGGGTGAATATTTAAAACCTTTCAGAGTATCTAAAACGTTATCGAAATTTGAAAAATATTTTTTAAAAAGAGAAAGAATAATAAGACGACCCTATTCCTATATGAAAGCTTCACTACCATGTGTGAATGAAGACGCGTGTGTCTTGTATCTAGGACGTTTGCTCAAGGCCATGTATTACAACATGTTTTTATGTAAAATGATTCCACATCTCGTAATCATGCAATCAAATTTTATAGCCTTTATTACATCATTTAAACTTATCCAATGACGAAAGCACCAATACGTGAGATTTTTATTTCCAATTCTGGAACTTTTGATTTATGGTCGATGTTGTTTGTCGCAGGTTGAAATTGTCGAAATTTGACCAATGCGTCAAACTATTTTTTTCGTTCGATGTCGGAGTATGGCCGATGTTTTAAAGGCAGGTTGAAACGGTCGCAAGTTAACTAATGCGTCAAACCAGTTTTACGTTTGACAGCGGAGTATAGTCGATAAGTTTTAGTCTTTGTTTCCCTAAAATTATAATCAATCCGAAAAAAACATAGTTACATGTTGACTTTGTAATTAATAAATGTTTATTTAGTAACTCCAAAATGTTGACATAATAACGACTTAGTAACTCAAAAATGTTGACTTAGTAACGACTTAGTAACTCCAAAATGTTTACTTTATAACTCCAAAATATTGACTTAGTAGGCTTTAACACCAAACCGTTAGACTTAGTACGACTTAGTAACGACTTAGTAACTCTAAAATGTTAACTACTACAAAATGTTGATTTAGTAACACCAAACCTTTGTAACGACTTAGTAACTCTAAAATATTGACTTAGTAACTACAAAATGTTGACTTGGTAACGACTTTGTAACTCCAAAATGTTGACTTGGTAACGACTTTGTAACTCCAAAATGTTGATTTGCTAACTCCAAAATGATGACTTAGTAACGGCTTAGTAACTCCAAAATGTTGACTTAGTAACGGCTTAGTAACTCCAAGATGTTGACTTAGTAACTACTAAGTAACTAAAAAATGTTGACTTGAAAACGACTTTGCAACTCCAAAATGTTGATTTAGTAACTCCAAAATGTTGATTTAGTAATAATCGAAATATTGACTTTGAAAATCCAAAATGTTGACTTGGCAACCCGATATTTCAAGTTCGTATTTTATGAGAAAAATATAGCAATGGCCCAATACTTTCACGCTTTGTAACTTTATTTCCAAATTCCTGCAAGATTCAACAATCAAATTTTAACAACTAAATAGGCGACCTTAAACATGTTTTCACGATTTTGAGGTTAAAAATAATCTTTACTCTAGCCGTAATGTTATATCATTTACCTTGCATTATCAACCTTGTATTATCATTCTAATATCTATCTTCTTTACAATAATACATCTCTTGTGTAATAATGGGTAGAAAGAGCTTTAGATAAACCTTTTTATATCCCAATGGGGGTCTTATTGTGCTCTACTTTTAAATTCTTTAAGTTTTCTCTCATTTTTTTGTCTAATTTCATATTGTATGCTTTATTCTGTTATCAAACATATTTTCTCTGCTCAACTTCGGCTTTTTTATAGTTTCGTGAAAAAGTGTCGTCGTTTACCTTTTTCGATTTTTTGTAAATCCTACACTACTACCTTTCTCAAAATTTTGTCAATTCCTCAATTAAGTTGTAGACAAACAGGACCTCGGGATTTCCTCTAGAAAAGTTATAAGGATTGCTGATATTGAGCTTTGTGATAAGATAAAATTCTGAATAAAATATTTCAATTAGCTTAATCTTCTGTTAGAGGACATTCCTTACAAAAAGGGAAGCTTTGAAAATTCAACCAATTGAATGGCTCTGTTGCACAATACGATTGAAAAATAATCTACAGCAGAATTTTAACCAGATTTTTGGGGTATACATAAGATATTTTAAACAAAATTGTCATAAAAAAATTATATATATTTGTATTTAAAGTGAAAATGTGCGCCGTTAAAGCTTAATGTTATATTATGTTATTTCGACATTCCAACTTTTATATTTCTTTCACACTACATACAATGAGTCGAGACTCATGTTATCTAAAGCTCTCCCATTTTGATACAAACTGTTTCACGCTTCGTTATACGCTAGTGTTGTGTTTCTTTCAGATAAATTTAGTTGGTGAAACGAGTCGACTCGGGAAATGAAATACCCTCTTAAATAATTCACGGACTTTAAACAATTACATCTTTCTGTCATCAAAGGCAGGGTAAAGTTTTTTATCTATGGGATTTTTAATTACTTGATTAATTGATTAATGACATCATCGCAGGTAAGTGGTCTTGCATTATTTATTTATAGCTGCTGAGTAATCAAGTTTCATGCCGACGAGTCGTTAACCTTTAGTCGTTTGTCTTTAATGGGTCAACAATGTTTTGCGACTGAGAGGGGCTAGATTTACAACAATTGCTAGTAACTTGTGGAAGAATCTGTCTGCGTTCCTTTTTTTTTTTTTTTTTGTTTTGTTTTTTGTTTGTTATGCTTTTATAAGACAGTTTTCAGAAAACGTTTCGATTTGACTGCAGTGGTGTATTGATAAAAGACTCGAACATCAACGTTTTACTAAATAAAAGGAGAACTTAAGCGAAAGAGCATGAAATTTAGGTTTTCATACGTTGTTCAAAAGAGTGTATAATCATCTTTGGACCTATCCAGTGTCATACTATATAAACCGATAAATCAAAAAAAAAAAAAAAAAAAATTGTAAAGAGGTTTTCTAGCCTCTAACTGAAGTGTCCCCGGTACAGATAAAAGAAAACCTCTTTACAATCACTTTAATTATTGATTTAGAAGATTAGGCACGGATTCTGTCAGAGAGAAGCCTATGACATCATGTAAAAGAACCCTATACGTGATTGTTATGAATAATCTTTAGGCTGTGTAAAAGTACCCTGAATCATGCTTGAACACATTGACAATGGTAGGAACCGTGTTGTATCGACACTCTTTGTGAGAGCCCTGAAATATGATTGAAACGCTTTGACAATGAGATCGTGTAGAATGACCCTAACAAACTATTGTAACATTATATGTCCTTACAGCTGATCTTATCCACTATATCTATAATGACACCACAAATCTTAATTTTTAACCCTCATCTTGACGTTTCACACCATATAGCATAATAAAAACTTAAAAATCGTGCAATTCTCGTTAGTGGTTTTTTAAAATAATAAATAACCTTCTTAGCTATGTGGACTCTCTTAAAGGGATTCCGAGTCGATGAACTGTCGGGGAAAACCACTGTGCTGCAACTACGGTTCCGTTTATGTGGTGTGAAAGGGTCCTTATCAATTTTCTATGTCAGTAGGTTTACTGTTATTAAAAACCTAGAGTTCACTGCACATTAAAATTGATTACTATCACAGTATTTTTAGTAATAAACGAGAACAGTTACTAAAGTGGATCGTTAAAAAAAACTGTGAACGGAATTGATTTGATAGTGGTAATTGTTTAACATAAAAAAATGCATCACTTAATAATGACTTTTATTAAAGGGGAGTTCCGCAAAATTAATGCTGTGCTGTATTTGTGCATTCGAAAAAACATTCTGTAATCTGAATTATCGGTAGATTTCGTTGTGTCGTTTTGAGCGAGATTCTTTACTTCCAGTATTTCACAATTTTTTGTCAAGTGATAATAATATTGCGACCTGAATATAGTCCCCAGATTTAGAGTCGTTAGGGGGTAATTCTGACACTTAATTATGCATTAAATTCTACATTGTGACTATCGGTTTACCGGTGGTACATTTCTAAACATAGTTCTGGTTCATAATGGTTGCCATTCAATATTCAATATCCTGATATGTTGCAGAGTGTCAGCGGGACTTTCAGGGCAGACCTTTTGTCGAAAGGCATTAGAAACAATGCAGTGTTACAAGCTAAAATCACACCTTGGTAATTTGATTTTTACGAATTGCAATTCAATCTAGACTACATATTATGGCTTCCGATAGTTCTTCAGGAGGCCACTAGAGGCGCCCCAGCAAAGGTGCGCTGACCAATCGTCGAGATTTTTTGACAACGTCAAAAAAACTTTCCGTCGGTGTGTGCAAAAGATTGATGATGTCACAATTTAATATAGTTTCTAACGTAAGTGGCAGTCTGCCATGAAATGAGTTTTTAATGACGAGGACTTGGGGACCAGTTATTGCACTTGTAAAATAAATTGAATTGAAATGACGATTTTCGCAAAAAATGCATTAGGTGATTTATATAGATCGCGCGGAGAAAATGGATCAATATGTAGGTGAAGCAGTAATAAAATGAGATGATTTCAAAGTACCGTAACGATAAATGAATTGAAAAGCACGTTAAAGCTACCCTGTTGGTCAGAAATAGAAACAGAACAAGCCGATGGAATTTGCAAGATTTTTTTTTGTGCCATTAACAATTGTAAGTTAAGTGTTTTTACGCCCCACTGATAACTGACACGTTTCCTTGCTTTCCACTGACAACTGACATGTTTTCTTACGTCCAAATGACAACTGAAAGATGTTTTTATGCCCCACTGACAACTGTAACGTTTTCGAACTTCCATTTGCGAATTTATCCCTAAATGTGTTTAATATTTGATCATCTTGCAACGACATTCAAATTTCTAATTGATCAACCAACAAAGGACAAATATGTTAATTTGTGCTTTATGGAAGCTTTACATTTTGTAACGGGGTTATTATGATTTTATATTGTTAACGAACGACCTTGAATTGTACATGCACACAAAAGAGGAATTAAATCCATTGTGAATGTTTTGTGTTCAACGCTTGACATTTTTTAGAGCCAGATTTACACCTCGAGTCGGGAACAGAGTTCGGTAACTATTCAAAAGAAATGTAGTAGAACACAGTTCTATTATTTTAAGTGTGCATGGAGCTTGAATCACTTAACGATAAAGTACAGATTCTCACCTAAAATTGAGAAATATGCATGGAGCTCCACACTACAAAGTTTGTTGTGGAAGTGTACTCGGAGCTTTAAGAACCTTTTCATGCACTTTGAAACTTGCTTCACAATATATGTCGTTAATTATATCCTTCTTGATTGTGAACGGGGCATGGATGGAAATAGAGCACTAATTGGAAGTGTGTACAGAGCTTTAAGAATCTTTTCATGCTACAGTGTCGTCTGCTTCTTAGATTCGACGCCTGCACAGTTTGAGATGAGACCGCCTTCTGCTTCTTTGTTTAAAAAACGAACAAAAGATATGGTGTTTGTTCGTGTTAAATATTTAGACGAATCGGAAGAAATTTAAAGAACTTTGACTTTTGATCGAGATTGTTTGTATTTGACGATTACTTTTAATCAAGCTATTGAGCGTCAAATTAGCTGTAAACTTGTGAATCTGGATTGGTGTTGATGATTAGCTGGCATTAGGGGTAAGTCAATTAATTTCCTTAATGGTGTATCTTTTATACCGTTTAATGGCCGTGTAGAGAACCTAGATTGTCATCTCCTGGTCAGTAAGTACTTTTCGTGGGTAAGATGTTGTCATTTTTTAGGATGTAGTTCTTTTCGTGTTGAGAATCTCCTACTTTCGACTGCCATCCCCTGTTCGGAGAGTATTATTGTCTAAATACCGTGTTGCATACTGTGTAATTTTCATGTTGTGAATCGTTTACTCTCGACTGCCATCCCCTGTTCGGAGGGTACTGTAATTCAATTTCTAGTATGTAATCTTAAAACTTAATATTCATTCTTCATTGTAGATTTTATACTTGTTTGATAAATGTCATGTTGAAAATCTTTTACTCTCGATTGCCTATCCTTCTGCAGAAAATACTGATGTTCAGTATGTAGAATAATATCATAATACTTTGAGTCATTCTTTAGTATATAGATTTTATATCGTGTAATTGTCGTGTTAAGAATCTTCTCCTCTCGACTACTATCTCTTGTTCGAACAGCACTATTGCTGAAATGACATTATGTCATCATGTAACAAACTACCATAAGTCGCTAAAGTTTCTCTTGTATCGTTTTGAGGATATTCTCATTTTCGTTTGTCACAACCTATCCAGTACTGTGGTTACATGACAGCAATATGTAATCTTAGTACATAACACTTTTAATTACGACGATAAATGCAATGATGGGAATATTCTACTCGTCAATGTGCTTGCTAAGAATTCTTCAAGAGATAAAAAAAACGATGCATGGTAGACTAATGCCTTTGCTCTGACAAAATTTCCCTCGTTGCACACTGGATAGTATTACTTATTCCCATGAGTTTAATCACGGACATAAAAGTAGACCATAAAAGTCCATTTCAAATCCTAGATATAAGGAAATCTTTTCATCGATTGCGACTAATGCCTGTAAGTTTACTTTCGTTAATTATCAATAATTAATATGCAATGAAATGAAAATGAAAACTATTTCCATGATATGAAAAAAAAAAACAGTACACAAAAGGACAGTGTCCGATATCAACTGTTATGAAAACATAATTCAGCCATGCATGAAAAGTGAACTTATAATCGAACGATCATGGACCCAAAATTAGCTATTCTATGGAAGTGCAAGGAGTGTTCTCTTCTGGTATGCTAGTCTATTAAATGCATGGAGTTTTACGTTTTACTTTTCTGCGCTTAATTGGACTAGTACACAAGTTTATGCAGGGGCGAGTAATAATAAAATATGCATAGCCATATTAAAGTGATTCTATATTAGAATGAACATAAAATTTGAAATGGTCAATATGAGTATATATTCACCAGTTAGCTTACCTGGTGTCATTAAGTTACAACAGAATCCATGTAATATCTGTAAAATTCATAAAACTAAGTAATTATTGAAAAACGCTTTTTTCATAGTTAATTGCATATTTATGGATTATTATTAAGTTTTTTTGATATATCGGATTATATAAGGATCCTGTTATGTTATTGATGACACCAGGTATATCTACTGGCTCTTATTCGTCAAGTTTAAAATTGTTAAATTTTATGTTAATTCTAAGACGTGGTATCACTTTAGATATTAATGGAGCATATAGTGCAACATTTTCTGTCATGCTAAGCTATACAAAACAAAGGCGAAACACAGTAGCATGTTAACTTATGCAGAGTCTCATATCAACATTTGTTTGAATATGCTAGACTATGCAAGGACGCATAGCGCAATATTTTGCATCGAAGAAGAACAAAAAGGCACAGAATTGACCTATCTTCACAACTTTTCTCTCTTATGCCTTGACTGCAATAGCGACTATTTTTGTAACATTGAATTTTGCAAATGAAGCGATTTGATTGGATTGCACGCTAGTGAATACAGCCAATCAGAGGCCCCGAAAGAATAAGAAGAGAAGTGGCTATTGGTCAGGTGTAAGTACGCAGTTCGTAATAGCTTGACATTGTGGAGATTGAATTGGTACATGTACTATGTAAATAGACAGTGGCAACCACTCGACAAAAATGGAACCTTTAGCATTGTCGAAAATGGCTGTCGGCTATCATGCTGTGCCCCCTATGGCGGTAACAGATTTCGTGTTATTGTAATCGTATTTTCACTTGTTATTGTTATAATATCACAGTTTCTAATGAGATAAGACTAACACGACTTGTTTTATTTATATAGGTAACATGATCAGTTTACATGACAGTAAGTAGCTTCTGAAAGTTCATTGTGGAAATATTGGAAAATTGTATGAAATTGAGTTGTACATCATCCGTTTTTGTACCGACTTGCTAAATGCGGACGACTACGCCATGCAAACGATCGAAGTTGAGTGAGATTTTGAAAAAAATTTACATGTATGTTAGGAACATTGTAAAGAGAAACCTGCCTATATTTTTTTTCAATGACAAAAGGATTATATATTAAATGTTCATGCATTATAGTACTAATGATTTACCAGAAAAATTGGTTTGATCTATATATGTGTCTGATTGGATCTCATCTTCACAATTATTCACAGCCATGAATCTAGTAGTTCACCATACGTTCTACAAATCGTACCATAGTCTCGGAAACGAGAGATTTTCTTTTAGCTTAGCTAATCAGTCTTGGTCGAATTGGAGCCTTCAAATCCGTGTATGTCCAGAATTATTTGTGTTTGCATGTTTAAATGTCGAGCCCATGACGTTGACGTCTGGAAATTCGATTACAGAAATTTTGGGAACTGTAACAGCAACCAACCGTGAATAAAAACATGCGGGAGGTTCTGGAATGCGGTGTGCATGATGGTATTAGAGGTTTCCTAGTCACGATTTTCATTTTGTTTTGTTTATTTATATTTGTAACTTGATTCGTTTATTTGATTCTGTGTTAAGAAGTTAGAGTTAGTGGTAGGCTAATCGTGTTAGAATTGTCCTTGAAATGTAAATCGGAGGAGATGAAATGGTAAAAGCATCTTGTTATTCGGAGGGGACAATAAACATCACAAATCCCTCGACAGTTTGAAATCGAAAAAGAGTAGGGTTTTGCAGCTGTCCGGACAAATCTTTTCTCATTGTACACTGTATGGTGTTTCAAGTCTTCAATAGACAATAAGGTGCAAAAGAGTATAGGACGTAAAACTCTAGTCACTTAATTTCTATGTTATACAGACTCAGTTGATATAATATCGCCGCGTGTAAACATTACTTTATACTCATATAGTTTTATGTAAGAAATGGCACGTGTTTGAATTCCAATCATACCAGTCTTATCTTAAAGGGGCTCAGACGAAATAAAACTGATACATGTACATGGGTGCGCATGAAATATGGTAAAGATTGGAAATGATATGGAGATTTCTTTATCTAATTGGGAAAACACATAGATTTCTGACTGACAAGGTATCTTTAACGGACAAAAACTAAGGCACTGCATGATGTTACTCTGCTACTGAGATTATCAATTCTGAATTTTTGGAGAGTCTACAAAGCTAATAGTGTTTTGTATACTGATTACAATTACATGTTGGCCCTGGTAGCAGGCGATTTCCCATCCTCAAAATGTCAAACTATTACGAAATTCGTCTTATACCTTGATGACAATATCGAATATGGTCTTTCAAAATTCTGATTGACTGCATTCACAAGGGTGTAATCTAACCAAATCGCTGATTTACAAACTTATTCAATGTATATTGGAAACGATTCGCAATAGCTTGATATTGTGAAGATGATTTGTCGGTTTGTTGAAAAGATTGTCCCTAAGATCATTCTTCAACTTCAAGATCCGATTCTAAGACTTTATTTTATTTGAGCTTGACTTCCATTGTACAATTTCTATACTGATGACACTTTGGGGTTTTCAACTCTGCATCTAATTCGAGGTGTCCAAAATGATAAAATTGTTTGGGTTTTTTCGTTTATTTGTCAGGCAACGTTTTAGTTACATTGTTTTTTTTTTTTGCATTAAACTATAGTTTTAACTTAAAGTGTCTTTCTCTATAATTTTTATACTCGAAAAGTAGTTAAAAGGTTTACGTAAACATTGTAAGGTCGCTATGTTTATGGTTGGTGTTGCAAAACTAATGTACTGGTTAAGCAAAATAAACGCCAAATTGTAGACAAATGTGTCCCTTTAATTATTCTGTGGTTTTCAAATAGAAATATTGAGCTGTTATAAGGCCTAAACTACTTAACAATTAAAACCCATTTTTTAAGAGTAAACCTTTTGAAATATATTCAAGTTGATCATTTGCATACATATATATCCCTTTTTAATTAATGAAAAGTTTGCATTACGTCCCTTAAAAGATTTGACTATTCGACACGGCAATGTGGCAAAAACTCAAAAAGAAAAAAAATGAAATAAACAGGGTGACAGGAGAAGGCTCGTAAATCAACTAAACTCACAAAAAATATCAGCTGATGACTTTTACAGAATCTTCGGATGATGCAACCTTCGTGTTATAATGTTTGTAACCTATACTCGCTTCGACCCATTGTAATATCGGCATAGGTCGAGATAATACTTTCGGATTCCCCTTTTCATTGATGTAGCTGCTGACATGGAAAAAGTGTCCAGTCGTTCGGATGGGATAATTAACCGAGGTCCCGTGTGCTACAGGCTGTCCATGTAATAAATTTCTCGACAATTGAAATCGAAAAAGAGTAGGCTATACTATCTTTTTATGTATAAAAAGCTCCACTGTTAAAAGTGGCCTAACATTTATGTCAATCGTGGATAAATAATTTAATGACCTTAAACATCAACAAAACACGAAACGAAACATTTGAATTTGAGCACTTTTTGAACAAGAGTTCCTCTGCCCTCTGTTTTGGCTGTCTTTTTTTATATGACTATATATAGCTATACGCCAGACCGACTTTCCAATTTTTTTTTAAAGACTTGAATAACCTAATCCCCTAATCGCTGTCCTCTCAACAGGAGTTCTGTCTTGCCTTTTAAATTAAAGTAGAACAGACTGCAATTATGCGACCTCAAAATTCCTTGGTTGATTTAATCATTTGATATAATTAAAAATATTAGCTATGTGAACTGTCGATGATGATCTAATCTTTACAAATGGGTCTAGTGCATAGGTTTGCAGGGGTCACATGCTACGAAAAAGTATCCAACTATACAATATATTATACTTCTCATATGACTATATACAGCCTTGGCTAACATTGTTTCTTGAAATCTTGGGAGTATTAAATATATCATTTTGTACTCCACAGGCTACTACCTGAGACCGTCCAAGATCTTAGTTTCAATGTTGATATCTGGGGACGACCTTTTCGTGCAAAATACAATTTAGAGACACATATTAATATACAATGTTAAAAACCACCGGTCGAAGGCATCAAACCTAGAACAAGTTAAATGTGATATCTCTCCTCATACTATGATTTCAAAATGGTCGGGTCACAAAGATTTCCTTTAGGCGAAAAACACTCTCAAAAAAATTTAGCACGCTTTTCAATCCTAATTTCCTTTGATTAGGCCCTATTGATTCATTGTTTGTTTCTGACGGGATACAATTTATGTAGAAAAAAATTATTCTGTCGAATTTCTGGACTAGGGTCCTTTAAAGGTACAGATTAGAAATATACAATGAGGTGTTTGAAGAAATTGTGTGAATTTTTTTTTTTTGGAACATTATTTACTATTTACATATATTCAAGACCCATATTAACCCCCAAAAAAGGCGAGTCTGTGTGTATTTTAGTGTCTATGAGAAGATATATATATACATATAATTCTATTTAGACGCAATATAGTCTATTTTGGAGCATTTAATGCAAACGGAAGTGTTTTGTTAAAGGAATTAGTTGAGATTAGTGCCTCCAGATTTTTCAACCCAGTTTCCTCTAGTAATGCATTACACGAATTCTGCATTTAGACTACGTATGTTTACATTGGAAGATAGAATAGACGGCGAAAAAGCCAAATAACTGTAATTGGTTTTTTATCGCAGGTATTTTTGTGAATTTGTCTGGTCTGCCTCTTATCAGTGAGTTCAATCTCAACTATTTGGAATCGTGTCAAGGCCGTTTGATAACGACCTTCACCTTACGTGCGTATTTTGTTATTTCATAACGGTACTTTCAACAACTTGTTATTGGTAAAACAAAAATATTGTGTACTTAGCATATTCAAAATAATCTATATGCACATTCTGAACCTCATCTCTCAGGTGATGAAATGGGGGGGGGGAAGGGGTCTGAGTATTTGGGGGTGGACGGGATTTGAGGTAACCTGACTCTCCAAGGGATAAGAGAGATATGTCTATAAGTAAATGAATTAAATATATGGATTCGATATGAGTTGGACGCCTGCTCATTAATCTCAAAGTCAACGGTTCCATCTCGGCATAATACCAATCCCAGTTCCCCAGTAAGGACTAACGTGGACAAAGCCTATAACTTACTGATAGGATAGGTTATTTCATTGCTTTTTTCGGAAAGTTTACGAGAAGAGGATTATGCATGGCTTTTTAACGGGGCGCTGATTACATCCATTTGCACCATCCAGATTTTCAATCAGACGCCTGTGGCTTTTGCAATGTCAATAAGCTGATATATAAGGGCCTTTGCAATATTGACGTAATAAAACGCATCGATTAAAAGGGCAATAATTTTTTTCGTATGACAAAATTTTGGCTCAAATTATAAATATCTTTAGAAAATTTACACTAGACTTATCTGAAAGTTTGACTAAAAAAATATCCGGCCGTAATGCCAAAACTTTTTATGTTCGTTATGCTTTTTTGGGAGGTTTTAAAAATCTACTGTGTGGATTTAAAGGTGTGCTTTCTCTTAATATGGCAAATAAATTGAAACTTTCAAACTTGGTTAACATGAGTCTTTGGACTCGCCTGATGTCATAACTATACAAAATAATCCCTCTATAATCCAATAAATCCACAAAACTAACCATTAAAGTTGGTAATTTTGAAACATGCCTAGAAGTGTGTTTCTATAATTATTTAATCTTATGGATATATCGTCTATTAGACGATCTCTATATAGAGATTGTATTCCAACTGTTCAGGTCCAACTGATGAACATACATAAACAATTGCTGAACAAGTCTGAGACTAAATTTTAAGAGGTAGTATTCTTTTAAGGAGAAAAAAGCTTAATTGTGGAGAAATATGCCTCCTATGTATTTGAAAGGTTTCAAATAAAAATATTGAATCTTGAAGTTTAAGCTGTTTAATTCACAATAATTAGTACACTCCGTGTTTAATTAACCCTTTTAAAACTAATTCAGTTTGATCGAGTAGATACATAGATGTAAATAGCATATTTATTCTAAAAATAACTTCAGAGATAATTTATGACGTTTTTAATGATTAAAATTTTGCATAATGCAACTTAAAGTGGAATTGCAGGAACCACAGACGTCTGATTGAAAATCAGAATGATGCATGAAAAATAATAAAAAAACAACGTCAAGAGTTTTATTCGAGTTTGAGAGATAAAAGTACAAATAGACGTATAAATAAATATATATTATCACAGCGTGAAACATGACAACACGTTTCAGTTATATCTGATATCTTAGAGTACATCTTAGTATAGTCTACCTACTAAAACTGATTGTTGTGAAACTAAATTGTACCGAGACATCCGGCTTATACCCCTTAAACCAAGGGTTTGCTTTGGGGGGTAACCCCCGCCACCTCCTACCCCTGGAAAAATTGATACAAAGTCAAAAGGCCAACACATGCACCACTGAGCAGTTTTCATTCCGTTGATCGAAAAATTGTCAGATTTAATCTTGACTAAGATATCATCATTATAAATATCATCATACCAAATTTCATTTAAATAGGATGAAAATTTACTCTCTATTGTGTTCAAAAACAAATTTTGACGCGTTTTTCAGAAATCAAGGGCAATAACTCAAAAACCGTTAATCGAAAAATCGTGAATATCGAACTTGTCCGAGACCTCATCAATATAAATGATCACACCAAATTTCATTCAAATCAGATGAAAACTGTAGTCTCTATTGTGTTCACAAGCCAATTTTGACGCGTTTTGGTGAAGTCAAGGACAATAACTCAAAAACCGTTCATCGAAAAATCTTGAATATCGAACTTGTCCAAGATCTCATCAATATAAATGATCACACCAAATTTCATTCGAATCAGATGAAAATTGTAGTCTCTATCGCGTTCACAATCCAATTGTGGACAGACGGACCGACGGACGGGCATGGATGACGACAATATACGTCCACATTATAATGTGGGCGTATAAAAATGTTGCGGGCGACCTTGCTTCTCTCCTCACCACTCCCAAGTCTTCATGATCTCTATTTCTCTTTTCAGGTGACAAGATTTTAACATGTCAAAGATTTACCGGAACTTCTACCTTTACACCATCTTGAGTTTAATTTTCGCGTCATGTTTAACGTCTGCTCGGTTCTCAACGTCACGGAAATGTCCAGGACACGCCTGCAGAAACCCTCTAGCAATAAATATCAAACAGATTCAACGGTTACAAAGAATTAAGCAACAGATTCTATACGCATTAGGATTTCAGCAAAACAAACTCAATCGTAACCAGACGACTAGTTCTAAAGAACCACGTGACAATACACCTACGTCAATAATCACAGCCGATAATAAAACAGACATTGTGATTGGTGGGCCGGAGATAGTCAGTTTTTCTCAATCTATTGGTAAGGTCTAATTAATTTTCGGGGAGGGGAGTGTTTGATTTAACCAAATGTACAGTCCTCTAATGGAACAACTACTTCATTCATAGAAATTGGAATAAGCGATCGGGAATTGCTGAGTATTTTTCTTCTGATATTCTGAATAGATAAAGTAATGACTATATTATCAAGTCCATGTCCCTCATTGCACACTGCATGCCCATTTAGGTGCAAAAGAGTAGAACGTTTTAATTTCATTTACGAAAACTCTAATAGACAGTCATAGCTAAGGACCAGTTGATAGACCGATCCCCCCACCCCCTCCCGCGATTTAGAGAACATTTTTAACTTCACATTTGGTTATTTCTGTTGTTTCAGGAAAACGTAATCGAAAGAAAAGTCTGTTACAATTTGTGATACATATAGGAGAACAGAAATCCAATTTAGAGGTGGTCAGTGCTCATTTGTGGTTGGTAGTTCGTAAACGAGGAAATAAAAAAACAAATAAAACAATAGTTATTAAAGTGTTTAAAGTGCAGGACAAAAAGAAATCGCAGTTGACATATCTCCGGACTCATGTGAAAAAAACTCGGTGGCAGAAGCTAAGTTTACCTATAAGTGTTGTCCAAGAACTTTTAAATCCAAACGAAGGTCGCTTGAAGCTCAAAATAGAATGCAAGCGATGTGGACGCTCAGTCAAACTCGTTGTACCCAAAGGTAGTAAAAGAAAACGTACTAAATTCTTGCCGACTGCTAGATCCCTGCGATTACGCAGTCTTCAGAGACGGCATCGTCCTTTCTTAGTGATAAATACCCGGATTAGAACCAAGTGACGTAATCAATGATTGGAAATGAAGAAAAAACAAAAATATTTATATGTAATGCATTGTAAATGCAGTAAAGATGTCTTAAAAAGTGCGCGTGCATATTATGTTTCACAACGGGGTTCATGGAAAGACACTTCCAAGGGCGTGAACTATTAGTTTAATATATATCGGCAGACGAGATTTTTTTCATAATCAAGTAACGTCTTTCATCATTAAGGTGGAAGGTTGTAAATAAAAGAACACGTGACATTGTACGTTGCCTATAGTTTCACCATGGACATGCTTATAAATCGTCTAGACGCGTTACCAATAACACATACTCTTGTATGTTTTCGTTGTTCCCTCAGTAACGTCAGTAAATTAAAGGAGTTGTGATGTAAAAAACGTACACAGAACGTAAAGCAGCAATGTTGAGGCATGATAGTATCAACCAATGGTTATGACTGACAATTTTGGCTCGGAACTATTAAGGGGCGATAACTGCGATTTGATAAGACAGCCAACAATGGATGGTTCTTACATCATCAGGCGGGTAAAGTCAATTTTATTTAATATTTGTGGAATTGAGTGTGAATGTACAAGGTAATAGCTATGGGAATAATAATATAGGAGGTTCTTTTTCGAGGACACATTACGAACCGCGTCTTATACCTTCGATCGCATACCTGCTAATGGCTGCTATTCTTGTATTACAGAGGTTTCTTAATGCGATTTGATTGCAGTCAAGGTATAAGACGAAGTTGATACGATACGCGTTCTCTATTTTGTACTGTATCGATCAAAATCCGGTACATCGCAACGGACAGCTTACCACGTCTATTCGCAGCTTTATGTGGATAATTTTAACTTTAAAACGTGTTCCAATATTTTGCGCGCAAGAACTGTGAAATACTCATAATACGAATCTCATATTTGTGCAATTTTTTTTTATTTATGAAAATAGTATTGAATCTGTGCAGGACAGATCAACCAAGAAATGTAGCTTATCGACGACGTATAAAAACTTGGGTTCCGCAGGTGTTATACTTCAGCTTTAGTATTTGAGTCTAATGAAGACGAACAACAATGCACGCGATGTGCAGTGAGGAAATTTTGCCAGGAGAGCGGCAGTGGAATTAACCTACCGTAGTTTGATTCCCAATTGTCATACCATCTTTGATGTGCATAGTCTATAAATAGGTCTCAGGTTTGATCATGTGATCATCAAGAGGCACTTTGGCGCATTAGTGCATGGTTTATTTATTTTGTGTGAATACTTTGGACCTATCTTTGTATACCAAGGAGTCCTTCATTTCACTTCAGCCCGTTCATCTATAAGTTGCAGAGAGTACGATGTAAAACTCCATTTCATATTTCATATAATTTCTTTTGTTCCAAATTGTTTTTATATAAACTACAACAGTTATAGCTTCCTAAACAATTGTATTTTCATCTTCAAATGTGCAATAGGTGTTCATTATTAAAATACAGTGACATTGATGGTGAGCAGCGGAGTACAGACACCCTCATCATTTTATTACGCTTTTTAGATGGTGGAATTGTTGGTGAATCGGCAAAGTATGAACATCCTTATCACTTTATTACGCTGCCAAAATAAATGCTACTTTCTTGTCTGTAAAGTTGATTTTATGGCTATTTTTATAGAATCCTCGCTCCCAAATTTCAAATGGAGCCTTCGTGGCTCAGTAAGTTTCATTTTTCATTTTCCAAAATTTCAAGAGGATAAAGTTGTCTAAGAGGTGCTTGACTGTTAAAAAGCTGAAGTTATCTGTTACACTTTATATAATGAAAATCCCGCGTACGGTTAGTCTACAATAACCTAAAAGGTACACACGGATGACAACATTCTAACTTACAAGGACACAATATCGGTAATATTTTTCTCGATACAATGTTGATAATGCCGTGGAAACTGTCGTCACCTCTGTCGGTATGCTAACTCTGTATTTAATTGTAGACAAAGTAGGCGTCGAATTTTGAGTCTGCGGATACTATGTATGTGAAAGTGGTAAATATCAGTTACATGTAAACAAAGAAGAAAAAAAAACTGTTTTCAGAATATGTTAAAGATATTTGTACACATCCTCAGAATACCACAGTAATCCTTAAGCAACGTTACATGATAATGATCATCTAGTGAATAATCGTGCCGTTGTTTAAGGAACAATGTCAAACTATTACGAAATTTATCTTAGCGTATCTTGAAGCCAGCTTTCTATCATTGATTTCAGCCTTCCTGCTATATTAGCTATTGCAGTCAATGTATAAGACGAATTCGTAACAGCTTGACATTGTGAAGATGCCATTAAAATGAGACGGGTCGTCTTAAATTTGGCCAAGATATTTGTTTGACTAAAGGGACAATTTATGAAATGTGTCTCTTAACTACTCGGAAAGTTTAATTCTAGAATGCCAAAACTAGTTATAAGGTTTACGTTAACATTTGAACGTTGCTATTTTTGGTGGTGCAGTTGAAAAAGTAAAAATAATAAAATTGCATACTGCCCCTTTAAACCACAGAATAAAGTGGACTTGTCCTTTGTATGTTTTGAATCGTTTCTGGCGTGCACAAATATCTTTCATCAACTATCCTATATTGTTCAGCATAGTTGTTTCTTAATTTAAACAACTTTTGTCATTAAAGCTGTGTTAATTTTGTCAAACAAATCATAACGAGTTATTTCCCTTGAATAATCTGATTAAAATGCAGATCGTTACATTATGTTTTTCTGTGGGTTCATACGTTCAAAACTCACAGGAAAGGCACGAAACAAAACATCACGAATTTCTACGTATGTGTGTGGGGTGGGGGGATCTGAGGTAGTTATTAGGGGGCGAAAGCCGACACAGGACAAAATCTCGGAAGCACTGCCACAGGCATCAAGATTTTTCTCACCATAAAGGAAGATTCCGACGTTGACGTTTGGCCATAACAGTAGGTGCTCAAGTTAATTGATCACAATCTATCCACGCGTCCATTGTCACCTCTGATAGATATTTGGGTGTAAAACTTAAATGTGCATTTATTGTCATTGGCAGAATAGTTTAGACATTCTCATGTAAAAACAGTGACATGGTGATGGAGGGCAAATAAAAATTAGATCATTGAGAGTCCGGAACCTGGACCATGGGAAAGCAACGACTCTATCATCCAGATCCTCTTTGTCTGCACAGCAAAAACATCCGTTTTGTTTATAGGAAATATTACGTCAAAAACGTTTCCCTCGAAGGGATTTGAAAGCGTCGTAACAAAAGAGACTACTGTTTTTTATGCACCTCTCTCAAGATTCCATAAGGAATTCAATTAATTTCCACTTTTGTGGCTTTGTAACTTTTCAAGATAAAAATTTATTTGGATACGAGCAGGATTCCCTTTTAACGGGAATTTTTTTCAGTAATTGTTTTTGATTAGTTCTCTAAGTCTTTAAGTGTGTGATGTTCAGTTTTAAAGGATGTGTCTCGAACTAACATCTAACTGTAGATGTCCGTATCGGCTCAGATCAAGTTCCATTCAAATATAAATAGGTCACTGGGTATCTATGCTACAGTCACTAGGTTACTAGGCCAAATTTCGCAGTCTGACCCCAATTAGGATTATATTAACCCATACAATGAGGGGATTCTGGCAATACTTGCTTCGTGAGTACGAACTCTCATCTATCTGTATCAAACCTGGTTCACCCACAATTCAACAAAAACCGTGACGTGTTGTATAGATTGTCGTCACATAGGCTGCAGTGCGTTATTTATATTATCATGTGCAGATATATGCATTTCGACAGTTTGCTACCACACTATTCTGGCTAAAAGTTATTTCTTTGAACAATACGTGGCATTTCTCGTCTTCATTTGATTAACAGCTGCAGAACAGTAAAACTCCATTTCAATTTCCTTAGAACACAAATCCTGTTAAGTAATGCAGTAATTGGCAGTGGCGGCAGCAGCCTCTATAAGCTGGGGGTATAGATAGGGAGCAAGCTGATTAAATGGGGGTGGGGTAACTGTCAGGGTTGAGATTCCAATAACTTCATGGAGGGTCTGAGGGGTTCTATCGCCCAACCCCAGAAAATAATTGAAAAAATGGCACATACTTGAAGTCAAATGTCACGAAATTTCAAAGGTTGGGGGTATTTAAATCTTTTTGTATTATTTTGAAAATGAAGTGGGGATACAACTTGGGGACAAAAGGTTTTACTAGGAGGTCAAATCAAATAATGCCAT
This sequence comes from Lottia gigantea, assembly GCF_000327385.1. Taxonomy (NCBI): domain Eukaryota; kingdom Metazoa; phylum Mollusca; class Gastropoda; family Lottiidae; genus Lottia; species Lottia gigantea. The sequence continues at coordinate 46,171 of NW_008708442.1, read as the reverse complement.
AGTTAACACAATGGGAGTATTAGTTTTCAGTGACGATAATATTAGTCTGCTGAAACAAGTGTCCGCTGACAAAGTTAACGCTCAATCCTCCTTAAAGATGTGTTTCCTTATTTTTTAGTGTCAAATTAAGCAAACTATTTGTTTTATTGGTGTTTCTGAAGAATTACACTGGTATTTTTCCAAGTAATTACATGTACAACACTTCTAATATCATTTTCATAAATGAAAATAAGGGAACCTATCTTTAAGTTCTGCTATAATTATTATGTATATTTATTCGGGAACAGTAGAGTTTGACATCTCGTAAATGTACAAGTCCCAATAAGCTGGGTAGTTTTCTTCTGTTAATATCCGTTGTATATCATTGATCAAAGTACAGTTCCCAGCGTAGAATAGTTCATTTAGGTCGGTGGCCCTAGCAGACGACCAGACTTTTTCCTCCCCATTTCCGTGCCCCCCGGGTTTATATGTCTATAGAATATAGGACAATGATCTTACCCCACTCTAGGACAGTGAACCACGTTTTCGAAACGGTTTAATAGTTAAAGATATGATATATCAATGATTTTTCATTTGTATATTATTGTTTGTTACTTTCAATTATTATTTGTATCAGGTTAGTGATGCAGGGCGGAGGGTTGACATGGAAAAAAGTGGTTAGCGGTTCGTATAGGACAATATACACCTAGGCCCCATGTTGTGCATATTAAAGATCCCTCGACAGTTGAAAATCGAAAAGGATTTTTCCGCTGGCTGTCCTGGCAAAATGTACCCCATTGCACACTGAATGGCGTTATCCGTCTTCATAAGCAGAAAACTAGGACGCAAAACTCATGATAACTGTCAAAATATCTGTAAGAGGCTAGAATAGAGTCAGATGTTTCGGACTAACGTATGTCAGGATCGCCCTATACCTGCACAACCCAAGATAGCGAGCAAGATGGTCTCTGTAGCAGACTATCTCACATCCACACAATATTAAGCTATTACGAACTTCGTCTTATACCTTGACTGCAATTGTCATCTTTCTTGTATCACGGAATGCAGCAAGTTGATTGAATTGTATGCCAGTGAATATCGCCAATCAGACAGACTGTAAACATCATGGCATACAGACTTTCTGTCCAGGTCTTCGTTTGGCTGTATTCGCTTACGTACAATTCAACCAAATCGCTGCATTTACAAACAATTTTCCAAGATGTAGCTTAGAATGGAGAAACGTACTTCGAGAGTGGGCAAATGGCCAATTATGCACTTTTTACTACCGATTTATAACGTAGGGGAGATCGGGGCTAGTTCGTTGATAACTCTCGTCTAAAATTAGTTACTACCAACAACACCTGACAGTAGATTGCCAGAAACAGACCGAAAGTTTTCACTACAATAATTACGGGCCAACTTAAACTAACCTTGATTTAATGACCTTAAAAGGGAACTTTGACCTGGTAAGTGAAATTGTTCGGTCTATACTTTGCTGTCTTATTATACATTAATTCAACAACGATCGCTTTGTAAGTGAAGTTTTGCATTTGCATAATTCGCTGACTCATTACATGATTTATGAAGAAAGACCGAATGGGACTAGTCTTGTTAGTTTGACAGAGGCAAGTTCGGCCAGTAATCTAACCCTTTGAAAGGCTATCGTCTATAAATGATGACCTCAGTCATCTAGAAGTCTGAGTTAAGGCATTTAAACGAGAAAAAGGCCTCGCATGCCGTTGCCATTGGTTGATCCAATGTAAAACGTGGTTACAAATAGGCTATTGTGTGGCATGATCTGATACATCTTCCAGAACTAGGACTTTGACGATGTAATTGGTTATATAGATGACTTGTCGCTGCTGCTACTGTTGTATGATAAATGTTAATATTTCAACTTTTGATAAAAAGAACAGCGACATTTCCTTTGATTGCCGAACATATCCCTACGCGAGATAGGTTCGGTCACTTTGACTTTTTGACTTTCACGATGAATTTCACTAACAATAGATACAAATAGTGGATTTCGTATTGAGAGTGACTTCAATCTTTCTTTCTGACATGTTTCCAGGGAGATTTAGTCATAAGTTTTTCACACACCACGAATTTTCCGAAAAGTAGCCTAACTAGCCCCGGTTTCCCCTACTCTTGGACACGATTTGAGTGCAACATGTGCTAGAGTTAATATAAAGTTAGAGTTATTATAAACAATTCGTTGAAATTCACCCAACATCTACATGGCTCTTGGTCATATGTGGGTCATTTTGACTTCAGATGAGTTAATTTATTACGCAGTCAATTTAGTTGCCAAAGCTTATCCAGACATGGTTCAAAGACAAAATCTTTATTATTTTCCCAAGAAAGTAACAATTAAAGGGATATATATAGTAAGTGATGCAGACCAGACCGCCTTATGCGTGGTGGTTAATTAATCATCCTTAAAGTGGTCCGGTCCAAGGTCCGGTATTATTATTTGAAGCGATGTGTCTAGGGTCGAGCCGCGTACCGGACCAATGCTATCCGGTCTGCATAATAAGAGCATGATATTGTCGTTTTAATACTGCCAACTGATTTTCAGTTGTCTAGAACATTTTTTTCAGAATAAAAGATAAACTGTTGGTTAGTAAGACATAGGCCTATTTAATTTGATGTAAATAAATCAGCGTAGGCTACTACAGTTTATGTTTGCGTGGCGTTATTGACATTCTCTCGGATTTTACGTCATAGGGTATGGAGCAGGTTATAATTCACAGAAAAATTGAGATGTGGATCTCTGGTTCTGAAAGTTTCAGTGGATAGCTGTATTCACTATCGGTGGGAAAGCAATTATTTAGCCCACAAGTTCAAACTCAAGCAAGCATTCTGTTTAATTTTCACGGAAACGAGTTTCTATGACGTCATGAGTGTACATATTACCGACTTGACAACTACAATCCATTACGACAATACCAGGTAGTAATCCAAGCCTAATGTTCAGACTTTTAGTAATATAAAGGACCGAAAGGGGCTTGCGGTTATTTGGTCTACATGAATGTTCTATCGTCATACCACTAGAGGTCCTTACACCGTTATGTGCATGACAGGAACCAGCACACTCTGAGGTATAGAATCCTGTTGGTGCGATTATCCAACCCAATCCAGCCTCTTCAAAGTTAAATAAGACCGGTTCTCTACAGCAACTTATCTCTGATCCTCCATTAGTTGATGGACACACGGACGATTGATTTTGTCGGCCAATAGCCCGACTGGTCTCACTTTGATTGTTAAGTCTGTCATCTCGGTTTCTCGAACTACGTCGATTGCGAGGTTTAGATTCTCTCGAAACTTTCACGATCAGGATAGGTCGACTTTTGTTTATCTTTTGTATTTTGCGTCGAGAATGCTTTGATTTGGATTTGGATTTTCTCCATTTATTCTTATGCGTTTTGGGTAAATGTCTTCTTTCTCGTCGGGATGCACGCACGAGAATCACTTCTGTATATTTTCGACATCGTTTACATTTTATGTGCAGAAGTAACGACGCTTGCGATTGGTCAATCATATCTTGAATCAAAGAACTGGGCAGGGTAACTCTAAACCATTTGCTTTTCCTAACTTTTGTTTTTACAGTTGCTATTTCTTGAGCAGGCTTTCCGTTTTCGTCTACGGTCGATACCGTAAGCGACAACACTTTGCGCCTCATTCGTCGAGGTCTCGAACTGTTCGAGTGTGGACTTCTACTGTCGGTTATTGTCCTTTTCTTTCTGCGTTTCAGTCGAATCAGGAGATTGGCACCCTTGACGACCATTTTGGCTCTCACGGTAGAGTTGGAAACATTTTGAAAGCCAAAATATGGCTGGAATTTGATTATGTTTGCATCTTCTATGTTACCTGAAATATACAAATTGGAAAAAGAATTTTTTTTTTTTTTTTTAGCGAAAACCGACATTGTGCCAAGCGCTGTTCTCTGTACCTTTTAAATAGAGGCTAGGCTGCACGTGGCTTACATATGGGGTGCACTTTTTTTCATTAGTCTCTATCGACACCCTACAGGCTGCAATTTCACTCTATATAAGCTTTATAGTGCAATATTTGCTCATTCTTCAAGCAACAATTCTTTATGGATTCTTTTGATTTTTATATGCCCACACGTAGTATGGAAGCGTGCTTAAAATTCCCTATAGACTAAACATGAACCAAATGTGAATGGACAACAAACAATGATTTGTACATGCATTCAAAGCTGCTAGTGGGTGAATGTCTAACTATTTTTTTAGTTACAGTTACACATTGACCACACTATTAGTCTAAACCTGCAGTGCCACTCAGCTTTTTGGCATTTGATCTTTACCTGGTCTCTCGGAAACTATCAGAAACTCTGAGATATTGGACTTGATAACAGTCGGGGTGACAGTAAAATTACTTTCTGTCTGGATCAGACCCTCTTTTCTCTCCTTTTTATCGGTAGGGGTAGTTTTTGTGGGAGCTATGTCGATTGGCAGACCTAATTGTCCCAGGATCTGCTGCTTAATGCGATTTTTCACCTGCAATATCGCCACATTTTTCATTAGTCCTTCCAAATTAAAGCTACACTGTTTACGATTCTTGTTTCTACAGCCTTTCAATGCACTGGCGATTCCGACAAAAGTTAATAGTAACAGAATGATAATTCGTGACCACGATCCCTTTAAACATCCTTAAAATATAAGAGAACATTTTTAGACATTAGAATATTATTATTTTGTAACTTGGTACACACCAACTATATACCAAAAATAATGATCTTTTTACAAACTTCATTTCGATCCTTAAAATAAGGATTTTGGAGTCTAAATTAATTCCCCGATAAGGTTGCCAAGCTAAGAAAAAATCACGTAATAGAAAGAATATACAGGGAGAAGGCGAGTAATGCAATTGATATGACGTAGATGGTTGGTTTAATTACCGATAAAATACTCATCAAAATAAGATGTAGCGTATAAAACTCAGCATCAGTGTATTCGATATCATCTTCACAAAGTCACAAAGCTATTAGGCCCTACAAACTTAAAATCTTACACATGCAATAACCACCTTTCTTGAATCACGGCATATAGTGATTTGTTCGGATTGTACACTAGCAAATACAGCCAACTATAGCCCTCGACAGACTACAAACATCATTTATGGTTCACAGACTTTCTGTCGAAGGCCCTGATTCGCTAGCCGACAATTCAATCAAATCACTTCATTCACGTTTATGATACAAGAATGATACAAGAATGATGGCTATTGCAGTCAAAAGCTTGACATTGTGAAGATGATTTGATATCTGATTGATGATAGAGTTACAAATTAAAGTAAATGGGAAAACAGCAAGGGGTAGAGTGGGGCGTTTGATAACTGCATTCTATATTTCTGCTTGTTACGTGAAATAAAGAAAACTACAGTAAGTCTATGTGTGAATTTTATAATATAAGGATAGTGACTCGCTCATCTTATTCAAAATTTCAAATTTCAAAGTTGAATTTAAGTCACTTAATTGAAGCCATTAATGTGATGGCTCTACGAGTGTATTTCTTAACAGACCCATAACTATACAACAGAATCTCTGTATGTGGCATAAATCCTATAAAATATGCAATTTTTGAAAAACACTTAAAATATATTAAGCGTCTTTCAACAAGTAATTGCAGTTTTATGATATTATCAGATTATACGGGGCTGTTGTTGTGTAATTATGACACCAGATAAGCCCACGGTGGGTATACTCTTATTGGCTTAAAGTTTAAAAATGTTAATTTTTTGGTGATCCTAAGAGGTAGTATTCCTTTAAGATCATGAAGTATTTTTTTTTTACATCAATGTTAATACAGGGAGTAATCTTTGTTAATGGACTTCTTTAGATTATAACTTTTTCGAATTCAGTCTGATTATCAAAACCTTCATCACGACCATGATAAACGTATTTCAAAATGTTGTCTTTGAATGAATTGGCATATATTGGCACTTTAAGGAACAATCTTTGCAATATTGAAGTCATGATATTTCGACAATGGAATAGGTATTTATCTTACCTGTACAAAACATGGTGGATGGAGATATTCCAGATATATGCCGAATTCCTTAAATATTACAATCGTCTCTACCACGCTTCCTTTCGGTGGTATTTTACCATTAAGACGAAACTAAATCTAAAGGTCGCTCTAGATTATCATTCTAAATTCACAATCCATTTGCAGTCAATCATCGAAGGTCCAAAACTATGAAAAATGAAATGAAAAAAAATCATATATGATAGTTGACCGAATCATTTCAAAATAACAATGTATGCATAAAACAATAATCATCGAGGTTCTACAGTTATTGTTGGTTAAAGCAAAGCCATCTCGTATAGAGTATAGACAAACAGAAGTTGCTTCAATGGAGGCAAATTAAATATCATAATAAAACATAGAATAATACCATCATATAGGCCTAATAAGATCATATTGCATACACAATCATAACAATATACTCAACAACATACAACAAACCATGTAAATATCATATAACATACACATTATATAACAATATACTCAACAACATACAATATAAAAAACTAAAAAACTATACATTTTCATACCTTATTCTTAACAATAAATAGTTGCAGCACCAACTAACAGAAATGGGAACTAAATATCACACAAGATCACTATTGAACATCTCTCCATCTAGTTTACAATTTAAACTATTCCAAAGATGCTGAAATAGTAAGGAAAAGTAGAATAATAAACTATACTCCAGAATGTGCATAGACAAATCACTCACAATTAATGTATCGTTACACAGTCTGTGCGTCCCTTGTATGGAGATTCACACCACCAATCGTTTCATTGAGCACTCGTCCAACACCATGCCCATTACACAAGCATCAAAATACCTTAATTTCTTGAATAATAATCATTTACTGTGGAATTCGTAATAACAAACGAAAATATGCCAGATTGTGCTAAAAATACCAGTTATATTGTAACTGTTTGAAACATAAATAGTGGTTCAACATCGTAAACAATTCATTTGTTATTATAACTGTGATTATTTTCACTTTAACATTCCGACATAATTTCAAGTAGCAGTCTCCTCTTTCCTATAAGCCCACATGAAAATGTGGACGGATATTAATAAGTTAAAATTAAAGATGGGTTTCCTTATATTTTTTATTATCAAATTAAGCAAATAACTATTTAATCAATTGGTGTTTCTAATGAATTATCGTGTATTCTTGATAATAACATTATGTTCTTATTGAATATAATTAAATCATAAAAAGAAGACTTTTTGACCTTTCTTGATCGGTCACTCATTAGAATTCTGCTTGTAATTTAGCTAATTATGAATTAATTAAAGACATGTAAAACAAGCTGATATTTTTCATTTTCTATTCATATAAGTATTAGCATTTTCATTTTCAGAAATGAAATAAGGGAACCCATCTTTAAGGTATGAAAATTTATATAATTTTGAAAAGAATTTTATATCGTATGTTGTTGCGTATATTTTTATAATGTGTATGTACTATGATATTTATATTGTATGTTGTTGCGTATATTTTTATAATGTGTATGTACTATGATATTTATATTGTATGTTGTTGTGTATATTTTTATAATGTGTATGTACTATGATATTCATATTGTATGTTGTTGCGTATATTTTTATAATGTGTATGTACTATGATATTCATATTGTATGTTTTTGTGTATTTTGTTATAATCTGTATGTGATATGATATTTACATTGTATGTTGTTGAGTATATTGTTATAATTGTTTACGTATGTATGTTGTTGCTGTCGCCCCTCTTGTAGGCACAATTGAGGCTGCATTTCTTATCTGACCTTGATGAAACTTGGCATGTATGTATATATTGTTGAGACTTCGTTTAAGTTCGAAATTGGTTATTATTGGATGAACGGTTTTGCATTAATTCCCCCTGACTTCGTAAAAACGCGTTTAATTTTACCATAAAGACTACAGTTTTTATCCGATATTGGTGAAACTTGGTTATACATTTTCTAATACCCCCGCCACATCGGAAAAGTGTCCTTATTGAGTTGCTATGGCGACCAAAAATTAGCTCTGAGCATGTTAAGGTCGCCATCAACGTGGTAGAAACGTGAAGGAAGCTTCCAAAAAACGTACAATGAAAATACTATCAGTTGCGATCGCCATGGAATCGAGAATGTCTGTACACAAGAGTCATAACATCTTCATGACAGGATATAGATAGCTTGCCAGGCAAGGTAATATATGTCCACTGGCAGCTATGATTTTAGATAGAAATATTTAGCAGTACAGTAACAATCACCAGTATGAAATATTCAACCTTCAGTCAAACACTTAATAATTTTACCACGTTTAGTCAAAATCTGACAAGAATCGTGCCTTTGAATGTTTTCGAGCTAAAAATTTTAAGAAAAGGGCAATAACTCCTATAAAACATTTTTTGATTTTCATTAGGGTTCATCATTAGTAGATAAGAAACACTCACAGCAAGATTCGTCAAAATCTGTCAAGAAGAGTGTTGACGAGCTAAAAATTGATCGTATTTTTAAGAATAAGGATAATAACTCAAACTACATGTAAATAATTTTCGATTTTTCTGATTTTCAATAAGGTTTATCCTTGGGTGACGACCATATATACGCCCCTCCCCCCATTTCATGTGGGCGTATAAAAATGAAGAGCACCAAGCCCATAGATTTTGGGGGAACTTAATATGGTCGCATATGTCTGATATGGTTGATTGAGACTTTGTACAATTTGTATTTTTATGAGAATTCTTCTCGCGTTTTTTCCACGTTAGCCTGGGACTAAGTACACTTTTAGTCGTAAGATTGTAAGATTGCAAATACCGAAGTAGTATGAATACTGAAGTCGCAGCTCGCTGTGACGGGGACCTTACCCACAATGTGTTGTAGGCGTATAAAACAAACCTCCTCTGATAAAAGCATGATATGAAATTGATTGATTTTAGATTTCTCCAGTAGGTATAGTATTTTAAACTAAGCATGTTTTGTTAAAGGCCATGGTTCATCATTTTCAGAGGTAAATTTGGNGTTTTAAATATATGTGAAAAGTCAATCAATCCGGATGGCGAATCTGTCCCTTTAATGTAAACCCCAAAAACATAAAGACACAAAAATCTGTTTCTATCATTTTAATTTTATTATTCTTCATTTTCGTCTATGAAATTAGTGAATTTTCGTTCAATACATGGTGATATAAGATTATTATCCAACTTCATTTGAAAAGCTTTCAAATTTTTTTTGTGATTTTCTTCAAGATTTACCAGTTGATGAGGCAAATATTCATTAAAAAGGTTGATTACATTTAAACCCAATTTCTCCAGCTTGCCTTTTACTTGGTATAGATTTGCCGCCTCACACATAAACTGAAAACAGAAATAATATAACTAGAACTGTTAACAGAAAGTCAGTAAGGCACATGCAAACAAAAAATTCAATAATTCCATCAAAATTAGAATAGAATTATACAAATACCAACTAGGGTATTTCAGTAAGTCTAATTTACAGCATGATCGTCTTTATATGCTCAAACTTGACATAGTACATTTCTGATATAAATTGGAGAAAAGGTATCTTTAACCTACATGTCAAACTCTAATTCTATCTATACTGACATGACGGTGTGACCTTATTAACCGAATTTAATGTCATTCTCCAATGTTAACCGAATATAGACTTGTTGTATATCACTGGAAAGCTTGAGATCTCAGCATTATGAACCCAAAAGATTTAATGCTCGATCTCTATTAGGGCACCTTAAAAATGCAAACCCAACTTTCACTGACACCTATAAATATCATGTCAAAGCTGTAGTAAATAGTAATTAATAATGTTAATATCAACATCATCTGAGGTCAAGATCCTGTCATTTTCCTTATCTACTAATTCTAATAAAGGAAGAAAATAATCTAGCAACTTCTGAGCCCATAGTTGTTAGATCAGAGAAGTGACCTCACAAGTATTATTTACTTCGGAAGAGATGATAAATGCTGACTTTTTCAGAGCTTTGAGAGAATCGGCATAATATTGTTCATTTGGTGTACACATATCAAACAGTTGGTAGATGCTCATATCGCAGTGTACCAAATAATAATTACAAAATTACCCTTATATATCTTTCATTGTCATTTTCTTCCAAAACCACATCTTCAGCCCCCGCTTCAATAGCTATATCAACATATTGCTCTACATCAGCTTTCTCATTTACACCTATACCAACATCAACAAATCCCTTTTCTTCAAATATACGTGAACAGCAACCTTTCTCCACGAAGCCACTATAATATTGAATGGAAGTTACAAAAATTTGATTTAATGTCATAATGTCTCCCTATTACGAACTGCATCTAATACCTTCATTAGGCTCTTTTATTGTATCATGGAAGTCTGTAAATGGAACGATTTGATTCGATAGCCCTTTTTCAACAAAATTTGTCTGTGGCCACCTTTAATCCAATGATCTACAGCCACCACTAATTAATTATGAGCTAAATATGAATACAAACAGACTGACAGACTGTTACATTAAGGGTGTATAAAATCTGCTTACTTACCCAACTTGTTTACAAACATTTTTCATCTGATTGACTGTTAATGCCATATTTGTAGAAGATATTTCATATATTATGAACATGTTACCAGGTAAAGCAATTTCAACTGTTGTTACTTCAAAAGATTTTGAACTCTGAAAAAAATTGTTAGATGAGGTCATTCATAACTAAATGTTCCTTTAGCAACGTCGTCGTTCAATATTAACACATCTAGATGTGGTACAGACTGTACAATGTTACTGAATACTGTGGCAAAATAAAGAAATCAATAACTACAGCATCATTTAGTATTTATTTCTGCTATGCAGTGGCAGCACCATTCTGAAACATGGAGCTACAAGGTGTAAACATCACATTTTGCGTTTTTTAAAGAAATTAAGTGGGGGTATCATTAGGGGTACAAACCATTTTTCTAGGGGTACCACCACTATCACCACCACTATCACCACCACTGCTGCTATGGCAAAACTCGTACTTACTATTCTTTTTATAACATTATCTAATGTTGATTTAGGAACATCTTTCAGTTTAGCTTGATCAAATAATTTCTGTAGTTTTGGATTATATCGAGGATCTGTTTCACCAGTTTCTAAGACAAAAGAAATTTTTATTTCATAAATGTTTAATACTGTTGTAAGCTTACAAGAAACAACACTAATAGGGACAGTCTAATGAGAATAAGACCAAACATTTGTACCATATTCTGTCTTAATACACCTAAATACTGCAAACCAATCAAATTTCTTCTCTCTCCAGCTCTAGGATTATGTCACTTGAACAAAAGGACGGACTGGTGTGTTCCGAGGAGCATTAGATGAGTTTATCAACTCTACATTGTGCTGAACGTTATTGAAACATGTTTTTTAATTGGATGTTCTACACCATACCAGGCAGGATTATTAGATTAGTTAAAGCAGAGTTCATCAGGTTATGGCAAAGGTTATAGACACGAAGAAACAAGAAGGGAGAAGGAAGACCTTCACTGAAGTGGTTGTGTTAAAACAAAAGCTTATAAAGGAAACAAACGTTTTAAATAAACAGTTACAGGGATAACTCTCACATTTTGGCACAGACAAGGAAACAAACCATTTTCAATCCGATATTACTTACGTTTGATAACTGACACAACATTTTTCATTAGTCCTTCCCTAACATTTGCTTTTTTCTTGTCCTGAATTTGTTTTCCAACTCTCCTATTTGCCCACTGACTGTGTCCTGCTAGATATTTTGTAGATGCATGCAACTTCCTTATCTGAGTGAATTTGAGATTTGCACAAGCAAATACATGAAAATACAAAGCAGAGTCATTTTTTCTTTGAATTTTTTCACTTTGGAATCTCTCAAAATTGTTCGAAGAGATAACCATAGGCTTTAGATAATCTTGTCTGTTCAAAATTCTATTACAAATACAAAAAGCTGGATTTCTTAACATAATTCTTTCAAATGTACATGAACTTTGTCCTAGCTTCTATATTCTGATCTGTAAATAAAATAAAATAAAAAGAGTTCAGGATAAATAAATCCTACATGCATTTAGGACTGGGTATTGATTAGCAACTTGATCTATTATCGACAGACTAATTATCAATTAAAAATCAAAATAATTCAATTGAGAAACATGCCAAAATTCTAAATTTCATGGGTAATTTTTGCATCATATAAGTATATTCTTGATTTGATCAGTTATTATAGTTCATTATAATTTGTGGGTATGTTATGTTCTGAAGGGAACCTATGTGGAAGAGATAACTACTTATTAACAGGTACTTAAAATGGCCGAGTATATAAAATGTTCCCAGACTTTGATTTGAGTTGTCTGTGAATGTGATCCCAGTCGTGTTGTGTATCTTGTATCTTGAATCAGGTCAGGTGTCAGTAGGCCTAACAGTTTTGAAGATTCTATTGAAAAAATAATATATCAAACCACGAAGTACGAACGAATGTGCAGAAGCAATATTTGAATAATAAATCTATGCCTATTTTACAAGTAGTAATTAAACTATTAAAGTTAAAGTAAAATAAAAGCCAATAATTTGATGATGTAGACCTATCCTAAGTAAATTTAAGATTTTCTATGATGGTCTAATTTAAATTGCCTCCGAAAGTAGGCCAAGGCCATGGCAAGTTATACACTAACTGGAGAAACTTTTAACTTAAAGAAAAGAAAATATGATTCTTTTCGGACCCACCAATGCATCGATGTCATTCACCTTCAGAAAGTCTACTTTCGTTTTACATGAGCAGATAACTCGATAACACCTAACGAAACCGGAAGCGGAAATAAAAAATGTCAACAAAGTTCTAGACTGTACTGTAAATTGGTAACAGAGAGGATATTACTAACATTTCTTACGAAGCTTCAAATAAATTTAAAGATGTCAGCTATCAGGGCTGAACCAGGAAAATCTGGTACAACAAATGTCAGTTTTGTCTGTCAAAGATGTCAGCAACCTTTGAAATTAGAGAAATCTTTTTGTAATGTAGATCAAACTCTTTTCACTGATCTGTCAGGTGAGTTTTTCTCTTGAACTATTACAGTGGTGGAACCTATATTCGTGCTTATAAGGAGTTAACACCAAATTTCGTCAATATAGAAATAAAACGGATTTTTTTTTATGTCTTAGAATTAGATGATTCTTCAGATATTCTTTAAAATAATTAAAATTGTTTTGTTAGAAATCCCTCACGTTTACTAATATTTTATGAAATATTTTATGAGTAACGTAACCAAATCGACATCAGTTACTAAATGTGTCACCTACTTTGGTGTAGGCCTACAGTACAAGGTATCTATAAATAATTGTAGAAAAACACATTGTATGGATACCCAGTGGTATAATTATCATTTCTTTAATAATATTTTGTTATAACTATGACAATTCCTTCAAAGAACAATAAATAAAAAATGTGACTGACAAGTAAGAGTAACTTATTGCTAAAATTCATTGAAACAATATAATATGACCCACAATATTTCTGCTGACATGGAATTCGCTAGTTTGTCACCAGACCGAAACATCTGTCTTTGATAGCTATTTGGATATCATCTGGTGTTAGGACAGGAAAGATAGGCCCTGTTGAATGGAGACATTCCCCACCTCCGCAGGTGCGGGGATTTAAACCTATTTAGATAACTCAGATCTGCAAAACCCAGGTATATTTGGAAAGATGAATACTTTTGTAGTTCAGTCATACAATCATTTTCTCCATACAGAATTTATGTAATGTCTCTGGTTTCATCAAAGTTTATCTTGGCAAAACTGATCTAGCATCGGCCATTTAAAACTGTGTGCACAGCCAAAAGTGCAATGCTCACAGAGTCACGTGAAACTAACAAAACAAAAGTTACGCTGATGTCCAACTCTACTTTACAATCATCTTAAAGGTAGTTCAATATTATGTATCTTTGGAGGTGTGGAAATCCCCATTTCTTCTGACTCTACTCAAACTGACAACTGACCAAAATATCCATCAGAGGCTGGAATAGAGGCAGATGTTTCGGAACAGTTTGTCACGTGACCTTGTTTACTGGAATACATTCTAGCAGACGATACTTGGAATTCTGATTACAGCTTGGGATTATAAGGAAAAAAAAGTTGTATTATTTGGTAATATCTGAAATCTGCCTTTTTAGATGCCCACGGCGTATATTGCCGTCACCTCATTCCGTCCGTCGGTCAGTCCGTCCGTCCACAATTGCTCGTAAACACTTTACAAGGCACAATTCTTGACTGATTTCGATGAAACTTGGTATAGTTGTTTGTTATCACCCAAGGATGAACCCTATTGAAAATCAGACGAATCGAAAAATATTTACTATGAGTTATTGCCCTTGTTCTTGAAACGTTCGTAAACACTCTAGAAGGTGCAATTCATGACGGATTTTGATGAAACTTGGTATCAATGTTTGTAATCACCCAAGGATGAACCCTATTGAAAATCAGAAGAATTGAAAAATATTTAGTATGAGTTATTGCCCTTGTTCTTGAAACCGCTTTCAAATTAAGCTCTTAAACACTAAAAGGCATGATTCTTTCTGGATTTTGACAAAACTTGGTTTTATTTTTCAGTCCTGAAGATTGAATATTTGCCTTCTAGAGTTTTCGTGAGCTAAAGATTGAACGCGTTTTCAAGAACAAGGGCAATAACTCATACTCAATATTATTCAGTGTTGTGCTAAAGAGTTCAAAAGAAGTGTATGACTGAAGGTTGAATATTTCATACTGGTGATTGTTACTGTACTGCTAAATATTTTTATTCAAAATCAAAGCTGCCAGTGGACGTATATTACCTTGCCTGGCAAGCTATCTTTGAATAATATGTCACAAATAAATAATGAATTTGACATTGCTTTGAAACGATAAGAAAAATTCGACAGTTTGACGTTGTACATAGAGATACCGTAACCCATGTTTATCAAAACATGCAAATGCAAGGTCGCACATATAAATTATTTATCATTTCTGTAGAGATACACGCAATTAGGTTTGCACAACATTTGATTACTTGACTCTAAATAAAGCTAAATAAAGGGTCTAATTTCGGACAACATTAATGTATTTTTTCTGTTTATTTCAATCAATAGATTCTGCTAATTTAAACTAGGAATGCTCTAATAAAATCTTGAATGGTAATTAATGCTACCATCTACTCTGGCTCTAACGACTTGCCAGTCGCTTTTTTACTGTCATAAAAACACTTAAGATTAAAAGTTTTAGTTTGGTCAACAAACATAGTCAACAATATACGCCAATATAAATTTAATACAGAGATCTGATTTTGGCATAACTCTTTTTGCAGGTCCTCTCTTTCTTAAATTTTAAGCTGCCATTAAAATTACTGCTGTGTGGGAATATAACTTGTGATTGATGACTGATCTAAATATTGTGAAAAGAGAAAAGCGAAAAGCTATTGCACAGAAAGCATTGGAAAAAAAGCAGTGTGAAATAAAAGGATTCATTAAAATGAAACAGGAAAATGTATAAATCAGAATTTGATGCTTAGTTTGTGTTATTTTTGGCAAGTTACTATGTGCACAATGCCATCCATGATCTGTTTGAATTCTTTTATCAATTAATTGTGTACTATGGAATTTTGGACCAATGGCATTCATGTTTACTAAAAAGAGCATTTGATTGGATGAATAAACAGGAGAGGCAGATCGGTAGATCATGGATGTAAAGTGAATCAACCAGATAAAAGACACAAAATGAAGCATCCAGGTTTGATCTTAATCAAATTGGTTCAAAGTGAATGTCTTAAATATCCTTTATTATTTTCAGCACCATTAACAAGAACTATCAATGAGCAAGATGAAACCTTACAAATTTATATCAGGTCTGACCAACAGGTAAGTTTATTTATAATACAAGCTTCACATTGTCCCCAACAATTTTGCAAGCTTAGTTAAGCCAGTAGATTTTGTGTAAATATCCAATAGAATCGTAAACTTGTGATTTGAGTATACCAGGAAAGGTATGTTAAGAGTGACTTTAAATAATATATATTTTTTACTTTGTAGCCTGTCGATTATGAAGATGATGAAAATATTGTAAGAAAGAAAATTTCCTCAGACATGTAAGTCATAATCAATAATCCTAACTTAGGAAATCTTCATCTTCCATTTGACCAATCTACCTTAGTCTCACTTCGTTACTATTTAATTTTAAAAACTGTGTGCACCAAATGAATTTTATTTCAACCTCGGCAGTTTTGTTCCCCATTAAGTTGGTTGGTAGATGACAAGTTAACGTGCGCTTCCAGCAGATGCTGCATTTATTAAGTCAATCTGCCCCCTACTTATACCCTCAGTCTCTGGAGGCTGGCACCCCCACTTAGTGTTTGCTACTTTTGTTTCAGCTGTGAAGAGTTACAAGCTAGTCATGACTTTACATTAATAGGTGAAACTGGACCAGGCAGTATGGAAAATCTCAGTCAAAGATTGAAGGTAGGACCATGGTAATTTAGACTGTTATTACAAGAAAATATCACAATGTGGGTTTATCATGTTACCAAGAATCTTTTCAAACTTGGTATTCTATTAATAGGTGTTTTATTTATACTGGTACATTTTGAATTGTCAGAAAGTGATGTATGTTTAAGATTGTTTCTTTTCATATTTCAAAGGTGACAGCTATTTTGTTTGACATAATGTCTGGTCAGTCTGAAGTTGATCATCCACTTTGTGAGGTAAGTTTCATAGTCCTTCTTAAAAAGGAAGTATGCCAAATTTGCATTATTAAAAATGTTGTAAATTATAAGTGAAAAGGATTCAGTTGTATGCTATTTACTTCTGCTGTATATCTACCTAATAAATATTAGTTGATATATGTTAAGGTTTCTAACATGTATAATTTACTACTTGATCAAACTGAATTTGTTTAAAAGAGGTTAATTAAGAACAGTACTACTAATTGTTAATTTAGCAGTTAAAACTAGTTTTGTTGTCGGGTCTTATCTCTAGATTTTGGTCAGACTGTCCCTTTACTCTGTGAAATTATATTGTATGGAATGCTTCAGTTAGCTATGCCATATAAAATTTGATGTTAAGGTTTATATCCACAAGATCTTGGATAAGTTTGTATTTGGGAACTATTGATATAGCAAACCCTTTATATACTGAAAATTTATTAGATAAGTGGGCATATCTCGCTTGGCAACTGTTTGTATCGATTGTAGCATGTGAGGCATAAGTAGAAAATATGAAAAATAAGCTTTTTTTTCATCAGATGGAATTTGGTTATTTTAGGAATGTACAGACACCTTATTAGACCACTTAGATAATCAGCTGAAGATCACTGAGGATGAATGTCGAGATTACAGAGATTTTTTAACACAATTAGATCATGAAAAAGAAGATATAAATGAGAAAGCTTTGGATGAGGAGTTAAAACAGGTAGAATCTGAAAACTACTTGTTGTTCTTACATGGAAACAACAGATACAAACTAGGTCCACCGTCATTTAAAGTTGATATGGAAATGCACCAAGGTCAGGTGGTCCAGTTGACATCTTTCCACTATGTCTGTGAAAGATCAGTGCCAAGAGGTTTGGGAGACAGCTGGCAGATAGGATCCTAGACACCAAGATTTCATTCTTGCCAAGTCCTGTTTCTTTATTTCTTTAAGATTTGCTTTTGGATTCTCATTCAGGTACATCATTTTGAATCTTGCTCTCAACTTGCAAGAAAGAATAAAGAAAGAAAGAAAGAAACAACTATGTTTTACAAGGGTAAAAACTAAGGTTCATAAAGGATCTTTTCTACCAGCTGGCCCTTAGCCAAACAATTCCCAGATAACTGTATCAATTTAGTTAGGTTGACTGGAATTATGAGTGAGAATGCTTTATTTAAGGCCATTGCCATGGGACATTCACATGCTAACAGAGCTTGGAACCCATAACAACCATATTTTTGTTGCAGTTAAAATTAGAAGAAGAGACATTATATAAACAACTGGCCCTAGCTGAGAATCAGCAAGATGAAGTCATGTCCAAATTGAAAGAAGAAGAAGAAAACTCGAGATTATTAGATGAAGAAGAAGAAAAGTTTGTGTTTTTTTTAAATTGTCCATATTCCATTCTAACTTGGCGTTAGAGACCACAAGCTTAGTCCCTTTAAATATAAATCAAACTAGAAATTTCTTTTTCTATTTCTATAAACGTTTTCTGTGTCATTTTAACTTTCAAAAGCGGATAATCCTGTACACACGTAGATTTGAGGACTCAAATTTTATGGTGAACTTGTCCCCTTGCAGCTTTTGTGATAGTGATCTTTATGAAGTGTTAAGTTTTAGAGGAATTTTGCAAGAACCAAAACATCTAACAGAAAATCAAAATGGTGCAAAAGATTTTATCAGTATTCCCTTTACCCTTATACAACCCTCGACAGTTGGAAATCGAAAAAGAGCAGGCTAATGCCGCTGTCCTGGAAAGATTTCCCTCATGGCACCCTGCATCTTCATTAGCCCACAAGGTGCAGAAAAGAAGGACGTAAAACTCCATTCATGTCATTTTACCCATATACAAAGTTTATAAAATCCCTTTACAATCTCTTTAAAATGAATGTATACATTGGTGTTTTGTTAATGTACAGATATTGGAAAGAATATAATGAGTATAAAAGACAGGCTACAGAATTAGATGATGAACAGAGAAGGTAAACATGTTTTCTCTTAACCAAAATCCTTCATCCCTCAACACGTATTGTTGTCATAGTGCATTCATTGCTACGTTGTTTTGTTTGTAAACAATTGAAGACAACATATGGTAATGCCCTCACCGTGACTCAATCACGATATCCACAATCCCGATAAATCTGGCCCTGTTTGTTTTTTGGAAGTGATATATCGACGGGATGTGTTTAGGACCAGACACAACTTGTCACTTTTTCTGAAAGTTGCTAGTTTTTGAGACAAAAACAAAATTTGGCGTAACTTTTGGTATTTTTAAAAAGCTGAACCATTACTGTGTCCACTAAAATATTATGGGATATTCTACAATTTCGTTTTGTCCCACACGGTAGTACAATACAGTTAAGGGTAGGCTTCCCCCCTTCGTACAACTCTATTAAATTAAGCCTACCCCTCAACTGTATCGTAGAATATCTGGTAATGGACTCATTCATGGTTCAGCTTTGTGTTGATACCAAAAGTTTTGAAAATTTGGCTTTTGTCATGGTAAAAATTCTCAAAAACTAGCAACCAATAATGGGTCGAGATCAATTCTCATTTAAAACAATATTGCCTGTCTATCCCTTACAACAGTGACAACATGACAACTGAGGAACGAAATTGTCATGTTTAACTTGCCTGGCTAACTCTTTTTGGTCAATGCTCTGAGAAGTGAAAACACCCCTTTTTTGTATTTTTTTAATTGTTCTTCTTAAAATGTTTTCAGTATTGATAACCAACTAAGATATGCTCAAACACAACTTGATAAGTTAAAGAAAACCAATGTTTTTAATGCCACATTTCATATCTGGCATAGTGGACATTTTGGTACTATAAATAATTTTAGACTTGGTAGATTGCCCAGTGTTCAAGTAAGTTTATCACCTTATGATTAACATTATAGGTCAGGGTTCACCGATTTCTTGGCTATATTGTGTTTTAAATATATGTAAATAGAATTCAGAACTGCACAGAAATCGTACAATCCCTTCAAATATACCTCAAACTAGAAAATTAATTGTCTATTTCTATAGATGTCTCAAGAAAAGATGAGTTGTCATATTAACTTTCAAGCGCGGATAATTCTGTACTCACATGGATTTGAAGGCTCAAATTTTGATCGTGAACTGATAAGCTTAGCTATTACATTCTGTGATTGAGGTACTATTGGTTAAACTGATAATGAATCTGTCCCTTTTAACCCTGTATTCATTTTTTCCTTCAGGTTGAATGGAATGAGATTAATGCTGCATGGGGTCAAACAGTTCTATTACTTCATTCTTTAGCAAGGAAAATGAATCTAACTTTTCAAAGGTAAGTTTATTCTGACTTTCTGACGACGTTCTTATTAAATCAAGATAACTTTTTAATTATATTATATTTTTGTCTTCATTGCAATCATGCTCTATAAACGGGAAGGGTTAGATTGGTCAGGCTACAAACTATGGTGTCAAAAAAGTTAACCAGTTCTGGTGTGTTTATTGAGATCATTATACCCACTAGTAAAGGTTAGATTGACTTACCGTACTTAATAAATGATAATAATAAAATCTTTATAGGGGTGAAAATTAGGCTTGGCCTTTTTACAATTTGCTAAAGAGCCACAAACCTGTTTGATGCCCACTCATGTTTCCCAGTGTGAAAATATCACATTTTTCCAAATTCTGTTGCCAAATGCCAAGAAACCTTGACATAAACAGTTTCTCTTAAGATTGTTAAGCACTTTTTTCAGGTTCAGATTAGTTCCATATGGAAACCATTCCTATTTAGAATCATTAATGGAGAAAAATAAAGAACTGCCTCTATATGGCTCAGGTGGTGTAAGGTTTTTCTGGGACACAAAGTGAGTTTTTTCTACTGTGTGCGCGTGGAGTAAAAGTCAAAATTAATGTTGATTTAGACAGAGCTTCTAACTGAGTCATATATTACTTCAACTCTAGAAAATGTTACAGTCAAGTCATTTTTTTTTTAGCTACTATTGATGTTGTTTTTTATTTTTTTAGGTTTGATCAAGCTATGGTTGCATTTTTAGATTGTCTGCAACAGGTATATTCTTATTATGTTATTTTTTATTATGTTAGGATACCACAAAGAGTAGAGTATCTTTCAATCCTCTCGGACAACTTAAAGTCTTATACATTTAACAGCTGGCAATTCAAACATTTTAGATCAAAAGGATGAATGTTGTAGAGGGTCATGGTTAGACCCTAACTGCAGTGGTTACATTGAAAATAAAAGCTAAATAACAAATGGAAGTTTGGTATAATTTTGATTAACTAAAGTAATCCCTCCATTGCTGAAAGTAATTTCTTTGTTTTGTAGTTTAAGGAAGAAGTAGAACGAGGAGACACAGGATTTTGTTTACCATATAGAATGGAGAAAGGAAAAATAGAAGATTCAAACTCTGGCAATTCTTATTCCATTAAGTAAGTGCATTGCAAAGGAACCAAATTTAGAAGAAAAAACTGCTTAAGTTCCAAATTTATTCATCAATCATTTATCAAACATCCATCAATCATTTATCATACATCCATCAATCATTTATCAAACATCCATCAATCATTTATCAAACATCCATCAATCTTTTTAGGAGCAATGCAGGGCCAACTTAAATTTTCACCTCTCCGTAGAAATGCCGCTGGTGTTGGACATTTCAAATTGTGAGTGTGATGAATGCAAATTAGGGAAATCACGTTGACACTGAAAGCTAGGTAGAATTTCTCTGTTGATCAGGATGTGAAAGCAACACGTGTATTTGATTCTGTTCTGTTGATGAACTAAACTTTATTTTGTAGAATACAGTTTAATTCAGAAGAACAGTGGACCAAAGCTCTGAAATTTATGCTGACAAATTTGAAATGGGGTTTAGCTTGGGTTTCATCTCAGCTCATATCAGATAAATAGTGCAATGAAATGATGATCATCTAGGAGGTGGGGGGTGCTGGCTTGATGAGTTCTGCAACAAGTTGGACCTAGGTGTAGACAGAATTCAAAATGGTGGAGAAAGGAAGAGAAGGGATAATTTTGAATGCGATTTAATTTGATTCTGTACAATGCTAAAAAGGCCAGAATTGGGACAGATTGAACCTGCTCACAACTGATCATGCAATCCCAGTGAAATCTTATGCTGTATCATTGCTATAAAATGTAATATGTATAAAACTTTAATGGTAGGTGATCAGACCAACCTGAACTTAACAAGAACATGCCAAGAGCTGTACCATGATTCTTTCTAAACTGGTGTCCTAATGTGAGATAAATAAACAATATTTAAGAATTTTTGATCACATGATAAACGGAATAAATGACAAAGTTTGTGGCATGACCAATCATGCTATATAATAATGAAGTGAAACAGAAAGGCATTATTGAGCTCTATCAGTTATTGTTATATATTTGTGAAGTATTGTATAATTGTTATAATGTAATTGTTATTTGTAATATGATTGTAGTTCTATTTACATGTATATTGTTTTTAAACCATTTCATCATTTGGCATTGCTTGGAGCATGCAGCCTGGGGTTTTTGGAAATTCTTACCAGAGTGGCAGTAAATACCCTTGACAGTACCCAAATATAATTGTATCTATACCCAAATTTATCCCATATATCGCTTTTAATATGTTGAGAAAGGTGTAGGCTCAGATTTGTCAGACTATAGGCCTACAGAGGCTCATTAATGTCATTGATAGTTAATATTATACTATGCTTCCTCGCCAATACACAGATATAATTACGATACACAGCCTGACTTACAAGGCCATATAGGCCGAAAACGTCCAATACGATTTGGCCCATGTTTTGGACTTTTCTTACTGATAAGACCCCAGGGACTTGGAAAAACACTTAAAACCGAATTAAAAACAATAAGAGAAAAAACGTTTTTAGTTACAAGGGACGACTGCACGAAATGTGCTCAAGCTCAAATAAATTGTGCACACATATCCACATGGACCATCTGGATATTTAGAAAAAAACAGATCTATCTCAAAAAAGTTAACTTTTTTTTTACAAGATTCTGCTCTGTAGGCCATACAGACCGAAAAAGTCAAAAAGATAACTTTCCCCTTGTAACTAAAGCTTTGCTTTCAACAAAGTCCCAGTTTGTTATCGAAATGTCAATTCTTTTTTTTTTTTTTTTTTTTTTTTTTTTTTGTATTTTTACACACCTTCCTGTGCTTAGACTGCAGTAGTTGCAACAACCTTTCAACTATCACAGACCTTCTATATAGGCGACGATGTGCATAAATATAAATTGGAAGATTTTTGCAAAACCGGAAGTGCCACAGTTCAACATGTGTAAAAAGTCGAAAATCGGCTCTAGAAGGCGTATTTTTGCATCGATTTTCTTCGGGTTTTCATTTCTACAATCTACCTGTAATTTCTGACTTCCGGTTAAATTGGTTGAATAACTTCCGGTGTGATTGAAATATTTCAACGAAATTATGTATATCGTTATTAATCGTAATTCTATGGCCGATTTTAAAATAAAATTTAGTCCGAAAAAAATACTTCGGCCGCCATCTTGATTTGATACTTTTTCATAAAACTCAAAATGGGGCTTCTGGGGAGAATGGGATTGGTCAAATTTTTCTGTTGGTGTATACTTTAGTCTATGGCGACAAAAATGTTGCGAATGGATTTTTGAATTTGACTTTTGCTTTTTTGCAACTTGCGGTCGAATTTTTTTCAATTTTTGAAGGCTTGTATCTCGTGACCTTGACCTTTGATGACCTTGACCTCCGACATGTACTTCCGGTTTTATAGCTATCCGTAAAAAGCCAAATTCGCAACTTTCGACTGCTCTAGCACGTGACCTAATTTACCTAGAGGGTTAATTTTTTCGGTTTTCTAATGTGCTTCTCATGCACTTTACATAGATATAGAACAATTGCTTTTTTAAAGCAAAATTGAAATTCGTGATTTTTTCAAATTTGAGTTTAGTTTTACCATATTTGTGTCTTTTTGATCTTGGTGTATGTATATCTTATGACCTATTCTATATAGAACCTTGATATTTGGAATACAACTAGATACTTTGAATATGAATTCACCTATGACAAAAAAAAATGGGGTAGGCGTGGCACAATTACTAATTGTTTACATTTTGCGGCTGGGGGATAACTCGCATAGGATACGTTTGTTCAAAAAGGGACTTTGCACACAATTACCTCATCCTTTTGGCCAGTTTGTGTTAACAGCTCAGTTGTTTCAGCTTTATAGTTCCAAAAAAGGAACGGGTTTTAACATTAGGATATTTTCATTTTTCGATTTTCACCTTTATTGATATTTATTGACCTATATCTTTTGACCTTAATAATGTAGAAGCTTGAAATTTAAAACACAAAATAACATTTGGAATATCTATTACCCTATGCAAAAAAAATTAAGGTGGGCGTGGCACATCTGGGTTATATTACTCATTATTGACATTTTTGGCCAGGAACATAACTCGCAAAGTATACGTTTGTTCAAAATGGAACTTTGCATACAATTATCTCATGTTTTGAGTCACTTTGTCTTAGAAGTTCGGTTGTTTCCGCTTCATAGTTCAAAAAAAGGAACAGGCTTTGGAAATTCAAAATTTTCAATTTTTGACCTTGACCTTTGTTGACCTTGACCTTTCTAGGATCAAACGTCATTGGCATTGGCTATCTATTTATACTTTTATAT
>NW_008708442.1:19470-20395 GCF_000327385.1 Lottia gigantea | reverse complement strand
GTTTTTTTCTGAATGTCCAGCTGGCCCACGTGGATATATGTGCCAAATTTATTTGTTTATGAGCACATTTCGTGCAGTGGTCCCTTGTAACTAAAACAAATCTATTTTTTTCTCTAATTGTTTTTAATTGGGATTTAAGTGTTTTTCCGGGCCCCTGGGGTCCAAAGAGTAGGAAAAGTCCAAAACATGGGCCAAATCGGTTTCTTTGGCAAAGTTAGGTATTGGACGTTTTAAGTCTATATGGCCTATAAGAGCAGAAGATCGGCAACTTTTCCCGAGTTAACTTTTTCCCTATGTGAGATTTCTCAGTTCTGTTTTTTGTTCTGAATGTCCAGATGGCCCACCTGGATATGTATGCTAAATTGCAGCTTTGTAGCTTAATAAATTTTCATTATAAAAATGTATTTGTTAATGAGGACATATCGTGCAGTCGTCCCTTGTAACTAAATTAGTCTCTTATTGTTTTTAATTGGGTTTTAAGTGTTTTCCAAGTCCCTTGGGTCTAATCAGTAGGAATAGTCCAAAACATGGGCCAAATCGGTTTATTTGGCAAAGTTAGGTATTGAACGTTTTCAGTCTATATGGCCAGTAAGAGCAGAATATCGGCAACTTTTTCCGAGCTAACTTTTTCCCTATGGGAGATTTCTCAGTTCTGTTTTTTTTCTAAATGTCTAGATGGCCCACGTGAATATGTGTGCAAAATGTCAGCTTTGTAACTTCGTAACTTTTCAAGATAAAAATTTATTTGTTTATGAGCACATTTCGTGCAGTCGTCCCATGCAACTAAAAATTTTCTATTTTTTTCTCTGTTATTTTTGATTGGGTTTTAAGTGTTTTTCATGGACCCTGGGGTCCAAACAGTAGGAAAAGTCTGTAAGACCCATGGGTGCAGAATATCGGCAAGTTTTCCTGAGCTAACTTTTTC
>NW_008708442.1:0-1696 GCF_000327385.1 Lottia gigantea | reverse complement strand
TACAGCTCAGTTGTTTCAGCCTTATAGTTCCAAAAAAGGAACGGGTTTTAACATTTGGATTTTTTCATTTTTCGATTTTGACCTTTGTTGACGTTTGTTGGCCTATATCTTTTGACCTATATTATGTAGGAGCTTTACATTTCGAACATAACGTAACATTCTGAATATCAATTACCCTATGCAAAAAAAATTGAAGTGGGCGTGGCACATTCGGGTTAAATTACTCATTATTGACATTTTTGGCCAGGGGCATAACTCGCAAAGTATACATTTGTTCAAAATGGAACTTTGCATACAATTACCTCATATATTGAGCCACTTTGTCTTAGAATTTCAATTGTTTTTGCTTCATAGTTCAAAAAAAGGAACAGGTTTTGGAAATTCAAACTTTTCAATTTTTGACCTTGACCTTTGTTGACCTTGACCTTTCTAACATCAAACGTCATTGGCATTGGCTATCTATTTATACTTTTATATTTGCTGTCT
Source organism: Lottia gigantea (assembly GCF_000327385.1). Taxonomy (NCBI): domain Eukaryota; kingdom Metazoa; phylum Mollusca; class Gastropoda; family Lottiidae; genus Lottia; species Lottia gigantea. Next base: position 1,210 of record NW_008708442.1, on the reverse strand, counting down.
TATGTCAACTTCCGGTTTTATAGTCGTGTGCAATTAGAAATTTTGATGGCGTATATCTCTTGATCTTGACCTTTTTAGACCTTCTCCTTTACAAGATCAAAAGTCATTGACCTTGGCTATCTGCTGATACTTTCATTTGTGAGGTCTGACGTCCACTTCCGGTATTACAATCTTCTAAAAAATGAAAATTTCTCAACTTTTGACCGTTCTTGCGCTTGATCTAATTATCGTGGAAGGTTGATTTTTTCGGGTTCTTTTGCATTTTGCTACATTTGCAAAGTCCCACTCTGTGCCACGAGTGGCTCTAGTCTCTAATTGTTTTTAATTGGGTTTTAAGTGTTTTTCCGGGCCCCTGGGGTCCAAAGATTAGGAAAAGTCCAAAACATGGGCCAAATCGGTTTATTTGGCAAAGTTAGGTATTGGACGTTTTCAGTCTATATGGCCTGTAAGAGCAGAATATCGGCAACTTTTCCCGAGCGAACTTTTTCCCTATGGGAGATTTCTCAGTTCTGTTTTTTTCTGAATGTCTAGCTGGCCCACGTGGATATGTGTGCCAAATTTCAGCGTTGTAGCTTCGTAACTTTTCGAGATAAAAATTTATTTGTTTATGAGCACATTTCGTGCAGTGGTCCCTTGTAACTAAAACAAATCTAATTTTTTCTCTAATTGTTTTTAATTGGGTTTTAAGTGTTTTTCCGGGCCCCTGGGATCCAAAGATTAGGAAAAGTCCAAAACATGGGCCAAATCGGTTTATTTGGCAAAGTTAGGTATTGGACGTTTTCAGTCTATATGGCCTGTAAGAGCAGAATATCGGCAACTTTTCCCGAGCGAACTTTTTCCCTATGGGAGATTTCTCAGTTCTGTTTTTTCTGAATGTCCAGCTGGCACACGTGGATATGTGTGCCAAATTTCAGCGTTGTAGCTTCGTAACTTTTCGAGATAAAAATTTATTTGTTTATGAGCACATTTCGTGCAGTGGTCCCTTGTAACTAAAACAAATCTAATTTTTTCTCTAATTGTTTTTAATTGGGTTTTAAGTGTTTTTCCGGGCCCCTGGGGTCCAAAGATTAGGAAAAGTCCAAAACATGGGCCAAATCGGTTTATTTGCCAAAGTTAGGTATTGGACGTTTTCAGTCTATACGGTCTGTAAGAGCAGAATATCGGCAACTTTTCCCGAGCGAACTTTTTCCCTATGGGAGATTTCTCAGTT
>NW_008708441.1:7742-8549 GCF_000327385.1 Lottia gigantea | reverse complement strand
CAAAAAATCTTGCAAATGCGCAAATTATAATCGCTTCTCCCTCCTGATTTAATCAAACTATTATCCTGAGCACATTCCCAGTTTCATCTTGGTTACTGCTCCTCTGTATGGGATAATTGTAGAAAAAAAATCAATAACTTCTCTTAAATATTTACAAAAAAGCGCTTTTCAAACAAATCAAAACTTAACCTTTTAAAGAAAAAAAATTCAACACATCAATCATTAGCTTAAACACACAATCTTTCAACCGTGTCTAATAGATTTCTAAATAAATATTTAGTTCTTCACGAAATGTTAATCAAAAAATGTCTTATATTAATATATAAAAATACGCCATACTCATCAATTCCTTTTCATGCCAGACTCATGTCAGAAGCTTTCCTTATGTCACAGAACACCGTCCTTGTATATGATCCTTGATCGATGGCTTGACAAAGGAAGTGCGTAAGTTAACAGACAGTTGAGTCGCCGTGCAGAAAACCACCATGTATTTTAGTTATTATAGTGTTTGCTCTCCGGAAGGTAAAGACATGCTTGTAAACACATTTTTCGAAATTTTGATTATGATGCTAAGTAAGGATACAGGTCTTTATCCTATACCTGATGTGAAAAATTGGTGAGGTCGGTGGTAGACTCTAGCTGTTGGGATCCTCTGACATTACACCAAAATCTGTAATTGAATATTTAAGATGGGTGGCAAGATCTTTTGACGTTACAGTAGAGTTTATGATCTGATTGTTGAGATGGGTGTTCAATAGAGGATAAGAATAAAAACCTACTTACTGGCATATTGTTTATTTTTCTGTA
>NW_008708441.1:0-1156 GCF_000327385.1 Lottia gigantea | reverse complement strand
CCCAGAAAAGGAAAATGTTATCAATGTAAACAAGAAGGACACTGGAAATCCGAATGTCCTCAAAAGAAAATCATCGACAACCAAGGAGAAAACTCAGAAGAAACTCAAGTTAACAAAGGTTCCACCTCTGAAGATAACCTCCACAGACATGCCGCTGAAGATAACCTCAACAATCATTCCACTGAAGACAACCACAACAAACGTCCCTCAGAAGAAAACCACCGATGCCTCAACTGCCACCAACTCGGACATGGATTGTTTCATTGTGGACAGCCCATTGAAACCAGAGTCACCTTCGACGATCTCACAAACACTTTGTTCAACAAACGAGGCTCCTTGTATAACGCCAGAATACAAAGATATTGGTACTGGTGTGGAGAAGCTGCCGAATATTTCCGAAGATACCAAAGTTCCAGTATTGAACCCACCGACGAATTGGCCAAAGCTATCATTGTACCATTGGGTCCACGTGGATTTAGAAACCTGTACCTATTACCAAGGGAGCCATTTAATAATGATGCCTGGACTATAGTGGTTATGTTACTTGGTGAATTGCAAGATTGGATGCAGGATGATGCCTTACAAATGATGTGTGGAAACATGTATTGGATTCCAAAAAGTCTACGTTATTGCGAATGGACACACGACCAAATTATGAAGATGGAAGAAAAAGCTGAATAGATTGCTGTGTTTGCTGTTTGAAAAACTTTGTTCTTTTTTTTTTAAATGTAAATACGTTTGTTATGTTTTTTAAACGAATCGTGTGGGCCTATGGCGAATGGCAACAGTCTTACGAAACGTTTTCTTACACTTACGTCCATGGCTTAGGAAATATCGATGATGTCATGGCTCAAGTGTCAGGGCCTCAAATTTTGGTAGTCGATGATTTGATGGGCGAAGATACGGCTGCCCTTGAACAATGGTTTACGAAAAAAAGTCACCACCGAAACACAAGTGTTATTTACATTGTGCAAAACTTGTTTGATAAAAAACAACGCACAATAAGTCTCAATGCCCATTATTTGGTCTTGTTTAAAAACCCTAGAGATGCTTCTCAGTTGGGTGTGTTAGCCCGACAAATGTATCCTGGACATGCTCAATTCATGCAAGAAGCTTACACTGATGCCACTTTACCACCCAGAAGTTATTGCTCGGG
>NW_008708440.1:7155-8551 GCF_000327385.1 Lottia gigantea | reverse complement strand
TCATTAAAAACACCAATCTGTCAAATAGTTTGCTTAATTTGACACTAAAAAAAAAGGAAAACCATCTTTAAAAACCTCATTAAAAACCATTAGTGGACTACTGTTTGCAATAGCCTGAGTTGAATATGTTGAGTAAGGTAATGTCTGGTGTCTCCATGACCTAAGTAGATATGCTGAAATCACCAGGAGAGACATCTACCTATTTCAATAACAATCCATAGGTCAAGACCTATTAGCTCAGAAAATCAATGATATAGATATGGAAGTGGTCTAAAAGCCATCCGGGATCACTTAAGATGACAAAATCACTGAGGTAAATATGAAAATGATCCTGGTCCTGAATCATTCAACATTAAGTGAATGAAAATTCTGATGTGGATTCAAATATCAGACTTCTCAAAGATCCAAGAATAAGCTTGCCCTGACTGAAACTCTAAAATGGCTAAAACAACAACAGTAAGGAATATGAAAACTACAAACTGAACAATTATAAAATAATATTTTTATGAACTATCATAATATGTTATTTTTAGTTTCAACTGAAATTACTAGAGTCATCATAATATACTACTGTTATTATTATTAATATAATGTTTAATAATTCTTATAGAGTATATTAAGCTGTGGCATGCTATCAAAATATTCGTAATTAGGAGCTGTGAGTGCAAAATTAATACAAGTTTTTGTTAAATTTGTGAAGTCCAATTCACAATTTTCTATGGACACCAGAAGAAGGAGTACAAACTTAATTTGGTTATCATTATTTTTAAATTTTTTAAAACCATGAGTGCAGTAATTGTTTCAATGTGCTCTTTTTCCTATCTACTGCCCAACAACCAAAAATTTTGCAAATGGTGTGTTGTTTGTAACCTATTAACCAATCAAATTATAGCATTTTGTATTTTTTTTACGATAAGAATAGATCAAAATTGTTTCTCCATTTTTATACACTCACATTCAAGTGTGGAGAATGAATGAATGAATGGAGTTTTACGTCCTTCTTTTCTGCACCATTTGGGCTAATGAAGACGGGCAACTCCATGCAGTGTGCAACCTTGGTTTATTGTCCCATCCGAACGACTAGACGCTTTTTCCATGCCAACCCCTCTTACCTGCATCACTAACAGGGGGAAACCGGGTTGAAAAATCTGAAGGTATTATCTCGACCTATGCCGAGATTGAACCCTGGACCCTCAGGTTAGCGAGCAAGCATCTAACTCACTGAGCCACCACGGCTCCCTCAAGTGCGGAGAGAGAGGCCATAATTTTTGTAAGTTTCAAAGAATGGACACAAAATTTACTGCGTAACTTAGTGTTAGGTTGTGAAGAGAAAACAAAATCATAAAAGCACTGGCCAAGGTCAGAAGTTGGTGTAAAAAGATTGTAAACTAAACAA
>NW_008708440.1:0-1533 GCF_000327385.1 Lottia gigantea | reverse complement strand
ATGCAAAAGAAATTGAGGTGGGCGTAGTACATCCGGGTTAAATTACTCATTATTGACAATTTTGACAAGGGACTTAACTCGCAACGTATACATTTGTTCAAAATGGAACTTTGCATACAATTACTTCATCCGTTGAGCCACGTTTTCTTAGAAGTTCGATTGTTTCAGCTTTATAGTTCAAAAAAAGGAACAGGTTTTGAAAATTCAAAATTTTCAATTTTTGACCTTGACCTTTTTTGACCCTGATTTTTGTAGGATCAAAGGTCATTCAAATTGGTTGTCTATTTATACTTTTATATTTGCTGTCCTATCTCAACTTCCGGTTTTATAGCCGTATATATTTAAAAATTTTGATGACTTGTATCTCGTAACCTTGACCTTTGTTGACCCTCTCCCTTTCAATGTTAAATGTCATTGACCTTGGCTATCTTCTGATACTTTCATTTGTGAGGTCTGTCTACTTCCGTTATAACAATCTTCCAAAGAATTCTTCTCAACTTTAGACTGCTCTTGCGCGTGATGTAATTATCGTAGAAGGTTGATTTTTTCAGAGTCTTTTGCAATTTGCTACATTTGCAAAGTCCCACTCTGTGCCACGTGTGGCTCTAGTTAATAATTGTATTTGATTCATTCACTCAATCATTCATGCCCATTTCATTCATTCATACAAATATTCTATTAATTCAGGTCAGATATCTGTATATTTAGAATGACAATATATATCTAATGTTGTAAAAGCTGATTGTAAACAAACCACTTGACTCTCTCCACCCTAGAGTCAACAACTTGATACACGACCCCCAATATAAATCTTATAACAGACCAATAAAATCTTGTTACACTTAATATCTTGATAAACCCCCTTCCCCCTACATACCCCCATCTCCTAGCCCATATAATAAATATCTTTATCACTTATAGAACCTTTTAAATCTTGATAAATGCTCCTTCCCTCTATAAAAACCCTGACCACTTACAGACCACACAATTGCCAGCTGTGGGTTCCAATCTTGATAGGGGAGTGAAAGTCCGATGACCATGAATGAGTCATCTTCACTCATAATTCCAGTCGACCCAGCTGTACATGGGTACGGATAATCCGGGAAAGATCAATGCCAAGAGGTTTGGCCAAGGATCAGCTGATAGAAAGGATTCTTAACTGTGAACCTAAGTTGTTATCTTTGTAAAATATAGTTGCTCCTTTCTTTCTTTTCTTAGTAATGAAAAGTTCAGCTCCTTTTTATGCGGTAAAGTTAGACAACCATTGTTAAATATTTTGATGTAATAAATAAAAAGCTGAGTTTTTTTTCATTTGAAAATTTCATAGTCTAATGAATTTTATAGTTTTCTTTTTCAATATCTGAATATAATCTACATCTCAGACTGTGCTCAGTCACCTAACGTAATCTAAATCTTAAACAATCTTCTAAGCTATAACAAAACACAAGACAATATTATGGAATATAACACACTTCTTTAATATGGTTGGGCACATAACGTTTCAACACAATATACACATGTCGTTATCAGATG
>NW_008708439.1:7611-8551 GCF_000327385.1 Lottia gigantea | reverse complement strand
TACAGATTCTAACTTAACAATATCATTTCTCCAACGTTCCCAGTCAGGACGTAAACGATCTGGTAACATACCATCCCAGTCTGTATTTTCTCGACATAATTCTTGCAAAATCTTCTTACCAATTAAAATAAATGGAGCAATAAATCCTAACGGATCATAAATAGAACTAATTGTAGATAAAATACCACGACGAGTCAACGGTTTATCCTTTAAAGTTATATGAAAATTAAACTTATCTAAATCCACATGCCAATGAACACCTAACACACGTTCAATTGGTAATTGTTCAATACATAAATCTAGATTACGAACACCTTGGGCTCTATCATTTACAGGGATAGAATTTAATACTTCTGTAGAGTTAGAAATAAATTTGTGTAAATTAATACCACATTGTGACAATAATTCTTTACTACTACGTACAAGATTGATAGCCTCAGATTCGGTTTTAACAGATTTTAATCCGTCATCAACATAAAAATTATCACGAATGAAATTACTAACAGTAGCACCAAATTGTTCTTCATAATCAGTGGCAGCTTGTTTTAATCCGAAATTGGCACAGCCAGGAGACGATCCCGCACCAAATAAATGGACAGTCATACGGTAATCAAGCAATTTAGAATCAATATTATTATTCTCCCACCAAAGAAATCTTAAATAATTCCTATGGGACTCATTAACCTTAAACTGATAAAACATTTTCTCAATATCACATGTAAAAGCTACAGGTTCTTTCCTAAAACGACATAAAACACCTAATAATGTATTAGTTAAATCTGGACCCTTAAGTAAATAATCATTCAACGAAGAGCCACTATAACGAGCATTACAATCAAACACAACTCGGATTTTACCAGATTTTTTGGCATGGTACACAGAATGATGGGGTATATACCAAGAATTTGTACTACTAAGTTCTGACAATTCATTAGTGGGA
>NW_008708438.1:7512-8550 GCF_000327385.1 Lottia gigantea | reverse complement strand
CACAAACTATATATTAATGGTAATCTTTATACCAACAATAGACCAGGTTTGGGGGGTTTTCTGGTAGCAGTGTAGTAAATGATATTAAAATCTGTGCATGGAATTGCACCAAATATGTGCACCAAATCCAATGATAAAGTCTTTGTTAACTTGTTGTCAAAATATGATTTAATATTCCTAAGTGAGTGCTGGCTGAAAAGTGAAAGCAATATAAAATTTAAAGGGTTTGACACATATATTTAAAAGAGAAAAGCAAGGGTGGCGATTGTGTTATTTGAATATGAACTCAGAAGACTCTAGCAACTCAGGCACAAAAGGCTAACTGTGGCCTTTTTGAAAATCATATCGGAAAATAAATTCAATATCACACTATGCTGTATCCGACACTTACATCTCCTCAATTTTAAGTTGTGGTTTGGAAATACGGGGATACCATTCCGGAAATGAAATCGAAAAAGTGCACACAAGATTCTGCAAGAAGGTCGTAGGAGTTAGATTCTCAATTACGTTATCACGAATTGGGAAGATTTCCACTGATTGTAGCACGCACTATTAGTATAATCAAATACTGGACTATACTATTGAACACCGAAAATACTGTCCTGAAAGCCATATTTGAAGACATAACTATTTGGTTGGAGTTTGTTTAAAGGACTCTAGATCAGTATAGTTTTAGTAATATTTGGAAATCACAGAGAGCTTTGAACACTAGGTCTTTTATATCCGAGTTTTTACAACGTGTTAAGGATTGTTATGTACAACAATTGAAAGGCAATATAGACATCGCTTGTCGTTGTATCTGTAATGTCTCTTTAAGTAGTTGGGCGGTCTACCTCCGGAGCATTATGACGCAAAGCAACATGGGTCTCGACGGGCTTAACAGGTTGAACACAAATAACCAATGTAACAGTTTATTATAAAAGTATAAAAAGGACGCATCGCATTTACTCAAACAATATAACATTCATATCTATCTTGACTAAACTTCAATAAATATACTGGCTTCCAATAAACCAATCTAAGCCATATATACTAGTC
>NW_008708438.1:0-818 GCF_000327385.1 Lottia gigantea | reverse complement strand
GTTCATTGCCTTTTTTGATTTATCTGAAATGCTGGATTGTTACATATTTTGCCGCATGAACGGATTTATTTGCCGCATGTTCATTGGTTGTTGAATAGATCTTCTTCAGCCTTACTTTGTGGATCAAATGGTAGGAATAATTTTAGTGTTTGATATTATTTATACACCACCTGATTACCTTCTTAACTTATGTTTTCAAAGTATTTAAGATTAAAATCTTGCATTCTAGCAAAAAAAAAACAAAACAAAAGATAAATCGGAAATTCAAGTAGACCTAAAAAGAAATTCTGCTATTGTCTACTAGCCTAGTGCTACTTTGGCAGATTATGGCACTCTCAAAGGTTAGTTTTAATTTAATTTTATTGTTTTATTAAAACGTTCGGTTCTTTTTTAGGCTTTAGATCTAGTGTGTGTTTGACCAATAGATTTTGGTCATTTAATGCATACTGATAAGCCACTATTCTGTTAGATTGGAACACCTTCTGAAATTAAACCTCAAATTCTCATTCCCCTTCCCGAAAAAACTAAATTTGCAGAGGAATGTATGCTCAATTAGTGAAACAAAAAACAAACTAGTATATTAAAGCTTCAAACAATCTGTTTTGTTTAGGAAATAGTTTGGGTTAAACTAGATGGTGGAGTGTGGTGGCCAGGCTATGTTACAGATGAAGAAATTAGATTTTGGGATGAAGAATACGTGTGAGTTTTTTTATTTTTGATGGGTTTTCTTGATTACTGTTTATCAGCTTTTAATAAGATTTTGAACTTGAAGAACTCTTGGAAATGAAATGAGGTTTAACGTCCTACTTTTCTGCACC
>NW_008708437.1:7728-8551 GCF_000327385.1 Lottia gigantea | reverse complement strand
AAATTATAAACGTCTTCAATGTCGCTTTTTTCCTAAAACAATCTGTGTATTGAGCACCACACTTACGAAAAAAAGTTTTTTGTCTCTCCTGAAAAGTCTTATATTTGCAGATACGAGGTATTGTCAGCGAGCCGACGATAAGCTTATTGAAGATACTATTGGCCCTAACTTGAAAAATATGTTGAAATTTTATGTAACATTTGTTATATCAATATAGCCTGTATTAGAATGGTGTTGTTAATTTTATTAAATTATTTTTAACTTGCTTGTTTTTAATTAATGAATATGCTTGAAAAACAATGTTAATTGTAATTTTAATACATAAGTATGTAGGCCTAGATTATAAACTAGTGTCCAAAAGAAACGATACCGACTTATTTTCAAAATTGTTTTTTACTAAGTGAATTGTCTAATATGAAAACATGCCAATTCGTATTGCACATCCCAAACACAGCATAGTCGATAAAAATACCGGGAACACGTGATCACTTCCGGGAAAAAAAGTAAATTTCATGAAAGTGACATTTCCCTCGCTAGCATGTTCTGCACGTGCATAAAAACTGTATAAAACGGCTGATCAGACACGTTGATATCACAGCAACAAAAAGAACACAAGATATGCCACGTTTGACAGCCATCGAGAGAGAGAGAGCCGTTGGAATGGTCCAACAAGGAGCGACACACGTCGACGTCGCCAGAAGGTTGGGCTGCGCACGCATCACTATCACCAGGTTGATGCAGCGGTTACGTCAGACAGGTCAGACGTCAGACAGGCCCAGGAGTGGAAGACCACGAGTAACCACGCCCCGGAAGATCGTACATT
>NW_008708437.1:0-969 GCF_000327385.1 Lottia gigantea | reverse complement strand
TGTCCTGGTAATTGAATTTGAAATGTTGAACATTTGATTGGTTTATTAGTCAATTTCATTATCTCTTCAGTTGGTTCTAATCCAAAAGAATCAAAGAAATAAAGGATATTTAAAGAGTTTTTGTATAAAGCAGAGTGATGAACTCCTTTTTGATCGGAAGTATGTATATCTGTTAAAGCATAAAATTAAATTTTTTTAGTCTTGAGATCATTTATTTCATCTCGCATACAATAATAAAACGGTGATATATTTAACTCTTTTGCCCATCTCATAAGTTGAAAGTTTGTAGTTGTATCATTTCCATATTTATCAAGAAAGCTATTTATTTTTAAAAGTAAGTTTTTTGAATTCGTTTTGGTAAAACTTACCTATGATTTGTTCTTTGTCTTGAACAATTAATTCATATGTTGTTTTTCGAATTTACTTTTATATTCATAAATACGAATGTTTGATGGATAATCCTGTTTTGTTTTTCAAAGGAATAACTCAAGCATATCTTGTATATAAATCAATAACTGTTAAACAATATTTAAATCCTCTTTCAACAGGCATATTAATTATATCAGCTGACCATATTTCAATCTTTTTTAAATACTTTCACTTTTAAAAAGTTTTTAGTTTTTCTAAATTCATTATGAATTTCATCTGCCACCCCATACCCAATTTCATCTTTGCTTTTAATAGTTTTATAATCAGCGGTCTTACCATTTTCTCATTAAATGTTGGATTTGGAATATTTTCAAGTTTTCAAAGAATTCATATATGATAGCAGATATGTGTTTTTTTTTCATATTATGATGGAATAAGGTGTGGAATTGGGTGTGTTTTTTATGTCATTTTGACAGTAAAGGTAAAGTAAACTTCCGAAACGATTCATAATAAAACAAACATACATAAGACCATTTCTGAGACGTTTCGAACAAACATGATATACTGTTGTTACGTGAAACATAATAAATATTATAATTT
>NW_008708436.1:7711-8557 GCF_000327385.1 Lottia gigantea | reverse complement strand
AAAATGCTTTTGTTTATACAACTATCCACGGATGTGAATTTCGATTTTTCAACAAACTTGGTGATCGGACCACGAGAAGGCGTGTTTCTGTAGAAATAGTTTAACCTTAAATTTCTCTGGAATCTCTTTGTGGCTTCAATTAGTGGAGTGTGTGACAAAGGTTTCTTGGTAGGTATAAATTTAAGCCCTTTATCTATCTTTTGTTTACTTGGAGAGAGAACTCTAGAGCTTAAATTAACAACTGTTTTTCCAAGCATAAGACAAACATTGGGACCCCCCGCTCCTAGTTTAAAGGTGCTGTGGAATCTGTGACGAAGTTCATCCAATGGTCGTAGATGGCTTTGGCAGTCATTGGAGTCCAATGAATGTCGTCTCCTCTGACTTTAATGATAGCATCTGCTGCTGGAATAATGGTTGTATTTGGTGGAGGACTGTTGATTATCAAAGCATTGAATTTCTCTAAATTTTTACTGTCGACTTTATTCTTCAGTTGAAAAGTATGAGCAGTGGGTATATGGGTGATGAAGACACGGGAATTAGGAAACACGGAAGAAGCTATAGAAACAAGATTGGTCATTTTTTTGAAGATAATATCTGCCGCTTCACCTCTATTGTTGAGGCCCACATGAAAAATAATGTTGTCAGGATCAATGCTATTCGATGCTGGTTGCTGCTGGTGTTTTTTAAGAATTTGGATGATATGGTCTATTTTGGCTCCTGGGTATGATTCAACTTGAGTGTTTGAGTTTATTTTGGATCTGTCGATTCTGTTCAGATTAGATGATCCCAATATCAAATTTGATTTGGTAACAGCAGGTAATGACCATGATTCTTTATTTTGGTTGG
>NW_008708436.1:0-1822 GCF_000327385.1 Lottia gigantea | reverse complement strand
GTAACTGAGTGAGGTGATCTACCACTGAAATTCGCATACAGAAAATGAGAAAATCGTGAAAGAGAATTGGGCGCAAACGTCTAATTGAACTATCCCGATATGATTTTTTATCCATTCATGCTTAATCGCTGAATACAATTCTGGAGTGAAATACGTTTCGAAAGATTTAGAAGAACTCTTCAGTGGAGGAGGGATCTCATTAGGGTCGAGAAGCACTGTTTTAGAAGGTATCAGCGTTCATACAAAATTATGACGAGGAGTTCGAGATTTCAACATTGTTTCTTGTTTTTATGGATGTTTTTGTTGACTTTATATTGTTATGATTTTCATTGAAAAAGGTTATGAATTGCAACAATTGATTCTTTTTCTTCTCTTTTCTTCCTTAAATGTTATTCCTATCCCATAATATATCCCATGCAATAGTGATTTACTCTCAAAAGTAACCATTGTACATTTACTTGCTTGAAAGTCACTATATCAGTTAATCAGGCCTCTACAGACCCAGAACATTTAACTTGGTTGTTTTCATTGAAATTTTGACTGGGTGGTAATTAGAGGCCAATTAAAACAATCCCAGCTTCGTTTTTGTTTTTTATCATCTGGAACGCCTTATATGGGATGTCCACATATGTGGACATTGGGTCTTCGTTAGTACATTTTACCAATTAACGCACGAATAGTTAATGTAAAGATTCATTTTATGTTGTAAATACACAATCACAATTTTTTAACATGATATTTCATAAAATTAAAAATTCAAATATATATTATCTGTTAACGTATGATAAAATAACATGCAACAGCTTTGGCACTTAAATAACAAGTTAATCTCGATTTGGTTTTGAATGAGGTTAACACTTGTGGGATACTGTCATGTATGAAACATTCGAAAGTAATTGCGATCGCTTTGGACACAGAGAAAAAGGTTACACCTAACACACCGAACACGAGTTTTTCTTGTGCATCCAGGATAAGCTTGTGGCAAGTGTTTAGCATCTGCTTTGCGATAATAATCAATGGGAAGGGCAACCCGTTTCACAACAGGTTCATAATCTGAATCATCGGAAGACGTTTCATCTTCACGCGATGCAGCCAGTAGTTGTTCTGCAAGACAAAGTTTGAATTCCAAAAATTCAAGTTTGTGTTTCCCTAAGAGACTGTTCCTCAGTTTATCATTTCGATATGCTATCCAACAGTTAACCATCACAACATCAATGAAATGAAAAATTGTTCTGATCGTCCACTTACGTGATTTCGCTGCTAATCGATAAAACGAAATCATCCAATCGTGAAGATCTACCCCGCCCATTTTATCATTGTAAGATTTTACGATAGCAGGTCGACTAACCGTGATATACTTTCCATCCTTTTTGGACCAGCGCTGACACGTGTCTTCTGGAATGGCGCCATAAGCATAATACAGGTTTATTGTCAAACCAATTCACAATGCACATTGACTCATTAGACCTGACAGCCTGAATATGAGAGCCCCTAACACCTTTCACCTTATGTGGAATATGGGCGGATTTAGGTATGTATCTCTTCATAGTTGTGCCAGTTCCTGAAATATAAAAAATTACCGGGAACCAATGATTCAGACAATAGCAACACAACAAGACCACCGATTCCTAATTTCGTGACTTTGTCGTTTGCTGAGCCAGGAAGAGCATCTTTTCCCTGGAATATGTCAAAATCAAGGGTATAATTCATTTTGCTTTAACTGATCAGAATCAAAACTTACCTCGACTAGGCTTCTGAGAACATGTGGCTTCGGCCATCTTGTCATGAGTCACATGACCACATGAAGGGGAGGTAACTCCCA
>NW_008708435.1:7615-8560 GCF_000327385.1 Lottia gigantea | reverse complement strand
CAACCAGATCCTGATAAGATTTCTGCACTTATAACCTGGCCTGTTCATAAAACTCTCCGAGACCTTAAAAGCTTCCTAGGATTTACTGGATACTTCCGACAGTTTATAGACAGTTATTCTCAAATAGTGAAACCATTGAACACTTTAACTAGTGGTTATATTCCTCCAAAGACTGCTCGGAAATTGAAAGATCGAGATTTACTAAAAGGTCGTGACATATTAAGTATGAATTCTTCCATTGAACAAAAATGGAACGATGATTGTCAGAAGTCCTTTAATTTGATAATTCATAAACTAACTACAGCTCCTGTTCTAGCATTTGCCGATTTGTCATCACCTTTTATACTCCACACAGATGCGAGTAATATAGGACTTGGTGCATGTCTTTATCAAGAACAGAATGGTCAGTTAAAAGTCATTGCATATGCTAGTCGAGGTCTTACCAAGAGTGAATTCAATTATCCAGCCCATAAGAAAGAGTTCCTTGCCTTAAAGTGGTCGGTAACTGACAAATTTCACGACTATGTATATGGCGGCAAATTCACAGTGATAACAGACAATAACCCACTCACGTACGTCCTTTCATCAGCGAAATTGGAAGCAACTGGCTTTCGATGGCTAGCCTCCCTCTCCATCTATGATTTTGACTTGAAATATCGCCGAGGTCTTAACCACAATGACGCTGATGGCTTAAGTAGACGACCTCGGGAACCTCCTCAAGCTGACTATGAATATGACAACACTTTGAAGAACATTTCCTGGTTAAAATCTAGAATAGAACCACCTGACAACACTTTGTCAACTGATGATGTCAATTCCATCATTACCTGCCATGGAATCAATGTTAGAAAAGCTGCAAGAAATACTGTCACTTCATCTATGTCACGTATTGAGCACAAAAGGACGGCATTATCTAACATCTCTTCAACCAACTTTGATCAGCCT
>NW_008708435.1:0-983 GCF_000327385.1 Lottia gigantea | reverse complement strand
GAGAGCTACAATATTTACAACAATTTAGAAATCTTGAACTCCAAATTGACTGATTCACATCAAAGATGAAAGAGAAGTATAGAATCTACTGACGATGACAAACTGAACAATTTGAAGAAGAACGTTTGATTAGATCTTTAAATGGACAACCACCTATTTTAGATTTGGTTTGGAGAATGATTTTCTTCAGTGACTTTTCTGTATATGACTCTAAGTTTGATAAAAGCCAGCTGGTCTAAATTCTGTATGCTGGTACTGAGGACGTCATCATAGCTTGAACAGACTGAATATTGACCACAATGTTCGAGATTTTATCATTCAAATAAGTCACAAATTGATTGGCAAGTTCTTTAATTGATGTATGAGTTGGAAGAGTAATATCTGACTTTTGACGATTTAGCAGTAGTTTGGTGACTTCAAAAATCTTCCTACTCTATTGGTAAGTCTGCAATGCCTTCCAACATCAAATGAAGTGGAAAAATTAGGATAAGCTTGAAGCAGAATATGGAAATCCTGTTGCAATTTGCGAAGAATACATACACAAATTAGAAATGAAATGAAATGAATGGAGTTTTACGTCCTACTTTTCTGCACCATGTGGGCTAATGAAGACGGGCGACGCCATGCAGGGTGCAATGGGGGAAATTTTGCCAGGACAGCTGCATTAGCCTGCTCTTTTTCGATTTCCAACTGTCGAGGGATCTTTAACGTGCACAGTCTGTAGCACACGGGGCCTCGGTTTATTGTCTCATCCGAACGACTAGGCGCTTTTTCCATGTCAGCCCCTCGTACCTGCATCACTGACAGGGGGAAACCGGGTTGAAAAATCCGAAGGTATTATCTCGAATACACAAATTAGAATCCTGGGACAAAATTGAGCCTTACCAAGCTAAACCTTTGAAAGAATTCGCCAACTTTTTAGAGAGCTGTTTTGAATCACTATCTGGATTTGGACGAACTTCAAAACTGAATGATGCATCAGA
>NW_008708434.1:260345-261065 GCF_000327385.1 Lottia gigantea | reverse complement strand
TTGTTACAATCTACTAGCTAGTAGGACACGATAGTTTAGATCAATGGTGACTCACTGTTATCGTGTCACAAACTACTAGCTAGTAGGACATGATAGTTTAGATCAATGGTGGTTCACTGCTATCGTGTCACAATCTACTAGCTTGTTGGACATGATAGTTTAGATCAATGGTGTTTCACTGTTATCGTGTTACAATCTACTAGCTAGTAGGACACTATAGTTTAGATCAATGGTGGTTCACTGTTATCGTGTCACAATCTACTAGCTTGTTGGACATGATAGTTTAGATCAATGGTGTCTCAATGTTATCGTGTCACACTCTACTAGCTTGTTGGACATGATAGTTTAGATCAATGGTGGCTCACTGCCATCGTGTTACAATCTACTAGCTGGTAGGACACGGTAGTTTAGATCAATGGTGGTTCTCTGCTATCGTGTCACAATCTACTAGCTTGTTGGACATGACAGTTTAGATCTATGGTGTCTCACTCCTATCGTTTCACAATCTACTACCTAGTAGGACACGATAGTTTAGATCAATGGTGGCTCACTGCCATCGTGTTACAATCTACTAGCTAGTAGGACACGATAGTTTAGATCAATTGTGTCTCACTGTTATCGTGTCACAATCTACTAGCTTGTTGGACATGATAGCTTAGATCAATGGTGTCTCACTGTTATCGTGTTACAATCTACTAGCTAGTAGGACACGATAGTTTA
>NW_008708434.1:246646-257119 GCF_000327385.1 Lottia gigantea | reverse complement strand
TCAATGTTGACTCACTGCTATCGTGTAACAAACTACTAGCTAGTTCGACATGGTAGTTTAGATCAATGGTGGCTCACTGCCATCGTGTTACAATCTACTATCTAGTTAGAGACTGTAGTTTAGATTAATGGTGGTTCACTTCTATCGTGTTACAATCTGCCAGCTTGTTGGACATGATAGTTTAGATCAATGGTGGCTCACTGCTATCGTGTTACAATATACTGGCTAGTTCGACATGATAGTTTAGATCAATGGTGGTTCACTTCTATCGCGTTACAATCTACTAGCTTGTTGGACATGATAGTTTAGATCAATGGTGGCTCACTGCTATCGTGTTACAATATACTGGCTAGTTGGACATGATAGTTTAGATCAATGGTGGCTCACTGCTATCGTGTTACAATCTGCCAGCTTGTTGGACATGATAGTTTAGATCAATGGTGGCTCACTGCTATCGTGTTACAATATACTGGCTAGTTGGACATGATAGATTAGATCAATGGTGGTTCACTTCTATCGTGCCGCAATCTACTAGCTAGTTGGACATGATAGTTTAGATCAATGGTGGCTCACTGCTATCGTGTTACAATATACTGGCTAGTTGGACATGATAGTTTAGATCAATGGTGGCTTACTGCTATCTTGTTACAATCTACTATCTAGTTGGACATCATAGTTTAGATCAATGTTGACTCACTGCTATCGTGTTACAATCTTCTAGCTTGTAGGACATGATGGTTTAGATCAATGTTGACTCACTGCTATCGTGTAACAAACTACTAGCTAGTTCGACATGGTAGTTTAGATCAATGGTGGCTCACTGCCATCGTGTTACAATCTACTATCTAGTTAGAGACTGTAGTTTAGATTAATGGTGGTTCACTTCTATCGTGTTACAATCTGCCAGCTAGTTGAACATGATAGTTTAGATCAATGGTGGCTCACTGCTATCATGTTACAATCTATTAGCTTGTTGGACATGATAGTTTAGATCAATGGTGGCTCACTGTTATCGTGTTGCAATCTACTAGCTAGTTGAACAGGATAGTTTAGATCAATGGTGGCTCACTGCTATCGTGATCAATATACTGGCTAGTAGGACACAATAGTTTACATCAGTGGTGGCTCACTGCTATCGTATTACAATCTACTACCTAGTTGAACATGATAGTTTAGATAAATGGTGTCTCACTGCTGTCTTGTTACAATCTACTAGCTAGTTGAACATGATAGTTTAGATCAATGGTGGCTCACTGCTATCGTGTTACAATCTACTAGATTGTTTGGACAAAATAGTTTAGATCAATGGTGGTTCACTGCTATCGTGTCACAATCTACTAGCTTGTTGGACATGATAGTTAAGATCAATGGTGGCTCACTGTTATCGTGTTACAATCTACTAGCTTGTTGGACATGATAGTTTAGATCAATGGTGGCTCACTGCTATCGTGTCACAATCTACTAGCTAGTTGGACATGATAGTTTAGATCAATGGTGGCTCACTGCTATCGTGTCACAATCTACTAGCTAGTTTGACATGATACTTTAGATCAATGGTGTCTCACTGTTATCGTGTTACAATCTACTAGCTTGTTGGACGTGATAGTTTAAATCAATGGTGGTTCACTGCTATCCTGTTATAATCTACTAGCTTGTTGGACATGATAGTTTAGATCAATGGTGGTTCACTGCTATCGTGTTACAATCTACTAGCTAGTTGGACATGAAAGTTTAGATCAATGGTGGCTCACTGCTATCGTGTTACAATCTACTAGATTGTTTGGACAAAATAGTTTAGATCAATGGTGGTTCACTGCTATCGTGTCACAATCTACTAGCTATTTGGACATGATAGTTTAGATCAATGGTGGTTCACTGCTATCGTGTTACAATCTACTAGCTAGTTGGAAACGATAGATTAGATCAATGGTGGATCACTGCTATCGTGTTACATTCTCCTAGCTAGTAGGACATCATAGTTTAGATCAATGGTGGCTCACTGCTATCGTGTTACAATCTACTAGCTAGTTGGACATGATAGTTCAGATCAATGGTGGCTCAAAGCTATCGTGTTACAATCTACTAGCCAGTAGGACATGATAGTTTATATCAATATTGACTCACTGTTATCGTGTCACAATGTACTAGCTAGTAGGACATGATAGTTTAGATCAATGGTGGCTTACTGCTATCTTGTTACAATCTACTAGCTAGTTGGACATGATAGTTTAGATCAATGTTGACTCACTGTTATCGTGTTACAATCTACTAGCTAGTTGGACATGATAGTTTAGATCAATGGTGGCTTACTGCTATCTTGTTACAATCTACTAGCTAGTTGGACATGCTAGTTTAGATCAATGTTGACTCACTGTTATCGCGTTACAATCTACTAGCTAGTTGGACATGATAGTTTAGATCAATGGTGGCTTACTGCTATCTTGTTACAATCTACTATCTAGTTGGACATCATAGTTTAGATCAATGTTGACTCACTGCTATCGTGTTACAATCTTCTAGCTTGTAGGACATGATGGTTTTGATCAATGTTGACTCACTGCTATCGTGTAACAAACTACTAGCTAGTTCGACATGGTAGTTTAGATCAATGGTGGCTCACTTCCATCGTGTTACAATCTACTATCTAGTTAGAGACTGTAGTTTAGATTAATGGTGGTTCACTTCTATCGTGTTACAATCTGCCAGCTTGTTGGACATGATAGCTTAGATCAATGTTGGCTTAGTGCTGTCGTGTCACAGTCTACTAGCTAGTTGGACAAAATAGTTCAATAATGGTTAACTGCTATCGTGGCACAATCTACTAGCTAGTTTGATACTTTAGTGTTTTGGTATACCTAAACACTTTCAGCACTTTTCCTTAATAAATGAAACAATGGGCACGACTATCGGGCGTTCCACACCATCCTGTGATATACACCACACCTATAAGATGTTATAATATCTATATTCTATGAAACGATTTTAAAACTGATAACAAAACAATACACTTCTAAAATACCCCAAAACACCTCGAGTGATCTTATCAATTTAATTTGTAATTTTACATTTTTATTTGTCATTGATACTGCTTAGATTAGACACCCCATTATTGAGACTATTCATCTTGGTCTTCGATTAACGACTGTTTACCGAAGGGTGAAATCTGCTTGCAGGTTAGTTATTCAAGACCCCAGCTTAACCCTCATTTCTCTGCCACATCATCTCGATCTCCTTGCAACACACACACTCTTCAGGCTTTTCCAAATGTATACATGTACATGTACCACATTGCAACCTGAAATTATAAGATGGTATTTTAGACTAAACTAAACCTTTATTGTACACTAATTAACTCTACTACAATATAGAAAACACAATCCAGTCAGATGTCAGGTATGTTTTTGTTGGTTTTTGGTTTTCATATTTTAATATGATATACCAATTAACATTGGAGCAAATAGCTTCTTAAACTCTCTTGAACAGACATCAAATACACAAACCATCTACACCCTTACACCATCTACACCCTTACACCATCTACACCCTTACACCATCTACACCCTTACACCATCTACACCCTTACACCATCTACACCCTTACACCATCTACACCCTTACACTATCTATACCCTTACACCATCTACACCCTTACACCATCTACACCCTTACACCATCTACACCCTTACACCATCTATACCCTTACACCATCTACACCCTTACACCATCTACACCCTTACACCATCTACACCCTTACACCATCTACACACTTACACCATCTACATCCTTACACCATCTACACCCTTACACCATCTATCTAGTGTTGAATGTCTATCTAGTGTTGAATGTCTATCTAGTGTTGAATGTCTGTCTAGTGCTGAATATCTATCTAGTGCTGAATATCTATCTAGTGCTGAATATCTATCTAGTGTTGAATATCTATCTAGTGTTGAATGTCTATCTAGTGCTGAATATCTATCTAGTGTTGAATATCTGTCTAGTGCTGAATATCTATCTAGTGTTGAATATCTGTCTAGTATTGAATATCTATCTAGTATTGAATGTCTATCTAGTGTTGAATATCTATCTAGTGTTGAATATCTATCTAGTGTTGAATATCTATCTAGTGTTGAATATCTATCTAGTGTTGAATATCTATCTAGTGCTGAATATCTATCTAGTATTGAATATCTATCTAGTGCTGAATATCTATCTAGTATTGAATATCTATCTAGTGTTGAATATCTATCTAGTGTTGAATATTCTATTAAAATCGTCTATGCTAAGCACTGGCCAAGATCACAAATAAAGAGATCTGTTAGATTAGTTCGAACCCACGGCACCTAATCGTATAGCAGACCACAATCAAAATTAGGGTGGTGTTTACATAGCTAGTATTTAGTTTACAACCCCTTTCAGTTATGAACAACGGGTCTAAAATGAAAGGACGGTCAATTTAGTGTAAAATATAAACAAGAAAAATTTCAGCCAATTAAATAATCATAACATCAACACATAAACTCCGCTTGACTGGGTCGGGATTAAACAGGGATTAACTACACAAATACTGAGAATACTCAAAGAAAACACAAATACCAATATAAGTCATGGTAGGTGTGAAATACTCTGCCCTCACTCATGGTGCAGTGGGACATATTATACGGTGGGTGTTAAATAGCTGAAAAACTCTGCCGTCTGTCATGGTGCAGTGAGGCTTATCACACGGTAGGTGTAAAATGGCTGAAATACTCTGCCGTCACCCATGGTGTAGTGGGACTTATCACACGGTAGGTGTGAAATGGTTACAATAATATGCCGTCAATCAAGGTGTAGTGGGACTTATCACATGGTAGGTCTGAATTGGCTGAAATAGTCTGCCGTCAATCATGGTGCAGTGGGACGTAATACACGGTAGGTGCGAAATGGCTAATATGCGCTGCCGTCAATCAAGGTGTAGTGGGACTTATCACACGGTTGGTGTAAAATGGCTGGTATACTCTGCATATACTACAGGGGTGTTGTGACTGTTTCCAAATGGCCAAGAATCTTTTTTTTTCAAAATGGTTTTAAATTATTCTAAATAGTAATTAGATCATATCCAATAGAAAAATTTCAGCTCAATTAAATAATCTTAACATCAACACATAAACTCCGCTCGACTGATTTGAGATTAAAGTTAGATTAAACAGAGATTAACTAAACAAAAGCTCAATATCAGTCTAGGCGTAGTCGTCAGTCATGGTGCAGTGGAACTTATCATACCGCAGGTGTAAAATGGCTGAAAAACTTTGCCGTGGTGCAGTGAAACTTAATACACGGTTGGTGTGAAATTGCTAAAAAACGTTGATGATAACGATGATAACAATGAGACCAATGAGAACAATGAGAACAATGAGACCAATGAGAACAATGAGAACAATGAGACCAATGAGACCAATGAGAACAATGAGAACAATGAGAACAATGAAAAAGATGAGAACAATGAGAAAGATGAGAACAATGAGACCAATGAAAACAATGATAACGATGAGAACAATGAGAAAGATGAGAACAATGAGAAAGATGAGAACAATGAGACCAATGAAAACAATGAAAACGATGAGAACAATGAGAACAATGAGAAATATGAGAACAATGAGACCAATGAGACCAATGAGAAAGATGAGAACAATGAGACCAAAGAGAACGATGAGAAAGATGGGAACAATGAGACCAATGAAAACAATGAGACCAATGAGAACAATGAGAACAATGAGACTAATGAGAAAGATGAGACCAATGAGAAAGATGAGAACAATGAGAAATATGAGAACAATGAGACCAATGAGAACAATGAGAACAATGAGAAAGATGAGAACAATGAGAACGATGAGAACGATGAAAAAGATGAGAACAATGAGACCAATGAGAAAGATGAGAACAATGAGAAAGATGAGAACAATTAGACCAATGAGAACAATGAGAACAATGAGAAAGATGAGAACAATGAGAACGATGAAAAAGATGAGAACGATGAGAACGATGAGAGCGGTGAGAACAATGAGAACAATCAGAACAATCAGAACGATGAGAACGATGAGAACGATGAGAGTGGTGAGAACAATGAGAACGATGAGAACGATGAGAACGATTAGAGCGATGAGAGCGATGAGAGCGATGAGAACGATTAGAGCGATGAGAACGATGAGAACGATGGAATAATGAGAACGGTGAGAGTTCAAAATGAACCAGGAAGAGACAAAACTTGAAAAATGATACAGAAAGTGAAAATCGGTCAAGATAAAAGAAAAGAACACAAAGCACTATAGTATAACAATATGACCACTATCTCTGTATCTATAAATAATAAAATATTCATGTTTAGGTTCTCTCAGGGAATCTGATAAATGGTCAATTCATCTTCAACCATGTGTAAAACTGATCATTCTGTATAGTAATATAAATAATACCACAGCATTTTCTGGTTGCCTGGCATCTTCACAATTCCAAGTTATTACGAACTTCCTACTTATACCAATATTTCACTTTTCTTGTATCACGGAATGTAGCGTTGTGATTGGATTGTACGATATTATGTTTTCAAATAATTTCTGTCGAAGCCTCTGATTGGCTGTATTCACTGAGTACAATCAAATCAAATTAGCTACAAACTTCCATGGTAAGAAAGGTGTCTTTTGCAGTAAAGGTATAATACAAAGATTGTTATTAAAGAAAACAAGACAACAATGTTTGTACTTAAAGGGAGGTAATCAAAATAATTTTATTAGTTTATGACCATCCACACTTGTCATCTGTTTCCATGTTAAATCACGAATTCAACCTTCTATAACTTTTCCCACAAATCTCATTGAAAACATTCCAATATGTCACATGAATGCCTGGCTAATACACTTATATACAACCATTTACATAAAAAGTTTTAAAGGTTTGAGCATGTCTTTGATTTAAATCTTAATGTCGAATTCATGTATAGTGAATTCAAAATGCAGCAACTCTGTAGATGAGTAACAGTCGTAAGCCGCTCATGGAGTGTTTGACAGGATTCTATCAAGAAAATCTTAGAACATTTTTTTGGATTTGGTGTATTCTGACACATAAATTGTAGCAAAATCATACGTTAAAAATATAGTGGGGGTAAAATTGGGGGTGAAGCCATTTTTCTACGGGGGTTTATAGTAGTTATCTCCCTTGAAAGGGAAGACCCTTGCGATACACGATAACAGGGGATGTTTACATCCGGCAGTGGTCTACTTTACTTTACTAACTTTAAAGTTTAAAGATCGTCAAATCTTAAAATTCTTTTCTCTTATTCAACTTTTTATATTTCTAAAATAAATCACAATACATGTAACAGACATTAAAAAGCAGGGGCTCAACTAGTGGGTGTGGGTGTGGGTGTGGGTGTGGGCCCCTCCCCCGGGCAATTTTGTTCAGATATATGCTCTCATGTATTCTGAGACCCCTCTGTAAGTCAATTTAATGTTAATAGAAAATTTAATGAATTTCAGTCTGTAGTATATAATATTGCTATAGGTAGAGCTCCAGTATAAGGTGTAAGATTTGAACGACCAATAGAAGCGAGGAGCACATTAACAAAGTACAAGACAATATTATGGAATATAACACACCATAACATAAAACGCTATGTGCCTAATCTTTTTAAATAATTGTATTATATTCCATAATATTATCTTGTGTTTTGTTATTCAGTATAAGTTGTGAAGATTTTATAATGTTTGTTAACCATTTAGATATTTACTTTGGTACATTTTTTACAGTCTAATTAAAATTAGATCTAACTTTCTTTTCGTTTTTGTCTGTATTATTTTTTATTTTTAGTATAGGCACTTCACAGTAGACCTTACGACGGGAGTGTTGAACATTCATCAATTAGCCTTTTGACCTAGAAACGAACCAAAAATCTTCACAATGTCAGGCTATTACAAACTACATTTCCAAAATGTCAAGCTATTACAAACTTCATCTTCACAATGTCAAGCTATTACAAACTACATCTTCATAATGTCAAGCTATTACAAACTTCATCTTCACAATGTCAAGCTATTACAAACTTCATATTCACAATGTCAAGCTATTACAAACTACATCTTCACAATGTCAAGCTATCATAAACTTCATCTTCACAATGTCAAGCTATTACTAACTTCATCTTCACAATGTCAAGCTATTGCTAACTTCATCTTCACAATATCAAGCTATTACAAACTACATCTTCACAATGTCAAGCTTTTACAAACTACATCTTCACAATGTCAAGCTATTACAAACTACATCTTCATAATGTCAATCTATTACAAACTTCATCTTCACAATGTCAAATACAAGAAGAAAATGTAAAAGATTAAGACTATATCGTAGATAGTTACTTTAATTGAGACAGACAACCACAGTTCAGTACTTCAGAAATTAAATGTTGCAATAAAAACCTTAATTGTTCCCCAAACAAAGTTTATCTTCTGATATATTTCTATTGATATATCTCATTGTCAGGACTTCCTGTCTTTGTAGCCATGGAGACAGGGAATAATCCGGTTCTTGTGGATATTTAATACTTAAAATTCTTTAACGTGAGCTAAGCGGGCATGAAAGGCTTGGGGACTGCTGGGGCCTTATTCTGGGTGTTGCAATCATCTGAAATTGATCACTAAAATTGATTTTGAATTTTTTGTTAGAGGGAGATGGGAATAATTTTGTTCTATTATGTAGTCAGATTACGGTTTTTCTGAAAATCTGGCCCCCTGGTCATTATTATCAATGATATTATTCATTCAAATATTTGAATAGTGTTGTTAGTTATTACGTCACATTATACTTTAGCAGCGACGACGGGTGAGGCGCCAGGCAGTTTAGCGTACTGTTCTAGACACCTGGTATTACTTTTCATTATGAAATACTCACTCACTTTTGTTTGATATACTTCATCATATAAATTGCACATTTGCTGCTACCGATGTATTACGTCAAATTGTTATTTAAGATTTTTATGAGTTCCCTCCCTTCAAATTTGA
This sequence comes from Lottia gigantea, assembly GCF_000327385.1. Taxonomy (NCBI): domain Eukaryota; kingdom Metazoa; phylum Mollusca; class Gastropoda; family Lottiidae; genus Lottia; species Lottia gigantea. The sequence goes on along the minus strand of NW_008708434.1, from coordinate 248,094 downwards.
TAAATCACCATATCTTTGATTTTAACATCATATTTTGTGTACATTGTGCAGCAATTAGTATCTGTTGTGTTTGTTGGACAGGTATGGCGGGTGTGGTGCCAAACGGGACATTCTTACTCTTCCAGACACCTGATATCACTTTTCATTATGATATACTTACTCACTGACCACTGATTGTTGTTTTGGATTTCGGGTTTCGTTTTGTGGTTCGGATTTGGTTTAGTAATTGGTTTATTTGTTTTATTCGTCCTCATGAGATATAAGATAAAAGTACGTAGTTTACCATGTTCCGTACGGAGTGAGGAGGAGGGCATGATTCTACCCTGCCCGGATATACACCCCCTCCCACTTAAAATCTTTTATCATGTTACATATTAAAAGAATTGCCCGTATCATTGTGCACCATTTCTCGACAGTGAATTTTTATACAGACAGCTAGTTCTTGGGACACTATAGCTGTGTAACGAACGTAATCCATTATTGTGTTCCGGTTCCATTGAAACGGAAATTCCCGGGATAGCACATTATTGTGTCAGATCCAATAAGATTTTGTAAGGTAAGATGATTGATTACTGTTTAATTGAATGACAAATTATAATGATATCAGAATTTGAAGGCAGAAAAACAAACGATCAATTGATATAAGTTGCTATGATAATATTTCTTATAATGTATTGCTTTGTTTTCGAAATGACTATTTTTTTTTTGCTACTTCTGGTCACGCTCCCCAGCCAAAACTGCACATACCACAGATTATCTGACATCCTTATCTCTTATACTTAACGTGTCGCTATTGTTTAAATGTAAAATGACGCATCTTCGCCCAACCGGAAATGACGTAGGACTTTAACCGTTCATTACGTCTTTCCAATACCTGCTATTATTCTGAATCTATTTTGAACATAATTTTTGTTTTGTTCATTACTTTGAACTAATGTCTAAAAGATAGCAATTTAAGAAATTTAAAATTTTGACTTTTGTCGCTGACTTTTGGAGATTTTATTTAAAGCATTTTTTAAACTTCCACAATTTTATTTCAATCGGTCTAAAAATTTATTAGTAGATAAGCATTTTGATTCCTGACAAAAATCTATTTTCAAAATTTCGATATCACTTCCGGTTTTGACGTCATTCGCCTCTAAACTTGAAATTTCAACTTCTGGAATTTTGTAGGTATTTGAAAAATTATTTTTGAAATTAGTTTGGAATGACGAAATTTGACCCGGATGTATTGTGTAAGACGCCATCTTGATATGACTTATTTTTATAAAACTCAAAATGGGGCCTCAGGGTAAAATTGGATGTGCGTAAATTTGATGTTTATGTAAACTACAATCGATTGCTAACAAAACATGGGAAGCCGATTTTTGAATTTTGGCTTTGTATTTTTTTTATTTCCGGATTTATGTTTTCAGTAATTGTCAAAACTATTAAGGCTCACATCTAGT
>NW_008708434.1:244607-245541 GCF_000327385.1 Lottia gigantea | reverse complement strand
CTCATGATCTAATGATTGTAAACACTTGAAATTTTGAACATTATTNGACATTGTACATATTATTACAGACAACAAAAAATTTATGCAGTGGGCGTGGCAAATCCGGGTTACTTTTACCTTTACCTTAAATAATTCAAATTGTTATAACTCGCAAAGTTTGAATTTGTCACCATCGAAGTTTTAAATAAAACTAAAACACTATTTGGGACAATAATTGATAGAGTTACATTTTATTTGGGCCTTTTACTTTAAAAAAGGGAACAGGTTTTACAATTTATCAAATGTTGATATTTTGGCCATTTACATGCATGACCTTGGTCTTTACAAGGTCAAAGGTTATTGATCTATGATGTCCATTCATACTTTTATCTTTGATGCCCGACATATATTTACGCTTTTACAAACGTCCCAAAACAGGAATTTAACACTTTTATAGCTTATATTTCTTTTATTTGGCCTTTGTTGACCTCTTGACCGTAACACAAGTTATAGTATCTGACAAAACCTTTCCAAAAATAATTCCATTTTTGTTGTGCGATTTGTTTTTTTTAACTTTACAGCTATTTGAAAATTCGACTTTTTACTACCGAATGTTATCACCTTTTAGTATCGAATGGTATCAAATCCATGCATCTTATCAAATCTATGCATCTTTTCACTACCGAACGTTAAACGGTTTAAACGATTTTTTTTACTATTGAATGTTTACATGCTTTTCTTTCCGGTAAGATATCTCATTTTGACTTTAAAATGCAACGTGTTATCGATGTATCAGGTTGGATGCGTCGGTACCGTTATAACGGTTCTAGTTTTTTTTTTTTTGGGGAACGTCCCTAGACAAAATCGAAAATGGTATAGCATAATTGTCTTCACCAAACATTTTTAAATGACCTGGAATCAAAAATAAATATCTAAAACTCAATTTTTGCTAAAC
>NW_008708434.1:226273-228205 GCF_000327385.1 Lottia gigantea | reverse complement strand
GCCATTGATACAGTAAATAAACTGTGAAGATTTATATATTATACAAGTACGAAAACACGTTCCTTTAAACCAAAATCACCGACTTGTGTTTTTATTTATATTATGTTAAATATTTTGATTTTCTGTACAATTACAAATATGATATAAAAATGGTAGAAATATTAACATTTTACTGTTTTAATGCCAATTTATCTGTTATATGTATTGATCTAGATTTTTGATGAAAATGGAAAACGTTCTTTAAAGAGAAGTACCATCAGGTGTTTCGAAAAGAGTTAACATCGCCTGATTCGCACGCGACACCGCCACTACTATATAGGTCTATATCATGAGGTACAATCAGAAAATAATATGCCTGAACAAACAAATCAGCCAAGATGCAAGAAACAGATTTGTAATATTTGTCCAGAAGTTCGCTATGAACTGTATTATTGTCATTAAAGTTAAGTGGGCATTGAAATATTATCACGAAAAGTTGTCTTCATCGTTTTATATATTTTCTGTGTTGGAAAAAAATTCTCGATCACACGTTTATGAAGTTAATTATTTTTAATATACCGAGATAAATATCTAAAGAATAATAGCTATTTATTCTTATAACAACCTCTCGACTCACTTTACATTTAGATTACATTTTTTATAATGTATCCCTCGACTGACTTTTTATATACTCAATTTCAGTTTTAGTCTACATAGCGAATAGTGTTTCTTTCTTTAATGCAGGGGATCTCAAAAATTTTCCTTCTATTACTCCTTTCAGAATCCTTGATTTTATTAGATAAATAATCAAAATAAATGTTTATGTTTTTATAATTGTTTAAGACTTTGATATCACTAGGACAAAAAATACATGATACAAAATGACATTTTACGTCTTAATTTTCTACTCCAGTGTGGGTTAGCGAAGACATGGAAGAAAGAAAAAAAATGATGAAGAAAAAGGTGTAACATGTACTTGTACTTACCAATAGATACTGTAAAATATCAAAATAACATCAAAAATATCAAACTTTTCTGATTCTTCTTTTTTCTACAAAATCAACCAGAATTTAACAAGATAATTCCTTGAATTATAATTTTAATACTACGGCGAAATAGTTTTTGGCTTTTTTGAAACATTATAATATTTTTGTTTATTTTTAAGTATTTTCTAAATTCCCGAAATCTAACAAATCTGCTGATCAATTAAGTTTTAAGGCTGAAATTTCTATTTAAACTCTGTTTTCATTTTTTCCACAGTAAATCTCATTTTTCTTATTAATCTCTGGTTAAAATTGTTCTTTGCTCAGTTTCCTTGTCAACCTCCAGAGAAAAAATAGGATCCTTACATATAATTTACTCTATATTATTGGTTATTGTTCTTGATTTATTCCAAGTGGTGCTGTATCTTTAAATGTCTAGATGAATATGGTAAAAAGAAACTCTGTATTTCTACTTGTAACTGTCTTCGTAGTCGATATTCTTAAATAATAATTGCTGGTTTTACTGACGCCTTACTGCTTGAAAAACTCTGGATTGCTTTAGTCGTTTAAAGTTTTACGATATGTATCCACGGATAATCACTCGTGAAAATATTACAACACAATTAAATATAGAATAAATCGTGTACTATATGCTCGTAGACTCGATCTTTATTGAATAGTGAACTTTCTCTGTTGAATATTTAACAGTTTCAATTCGTGACAATCTCAGTAGCTATCTTCATCACAAAAACAAAAACTAACTGGTAAATCAGAAGTTTAAAATCTTCCATGTTCCTTCTGTCTGTCAAAATTTAATTTCCAAATAACATCAGAATAAATAAATAGATAGTAACAGTTATATAATATAATATCACAGTTAGTTGAATATCACCGGTCAATATTAGGAGAGAGCATACAAAAGTATATACATATCGTACTTGTTCTTACTGTTCGGTTTTTATGTTAATTC
>NW_008708434.1:216078-223758 GCF_000327385.1 Lottia gigantea | reverse complement strand
CAAATGTCAAGCTATTACAAACTTCATCTTCACAATGTCAAGCTATTACAAACCACATCTCCAAAATGTCAAGCTATTACAAAAACATCATCTTCACAATGTCAAGCTATTACAAACTTCATCTTCACAATGTCAAGCTATTACAAACTTCATCTTCACAATGTCAAGCTATTACAAACTACATCTTCACAATGTCAAGCTATTACAAACTTCATCTTCACAATGTCAAGCTTTTACAAACTACATCTCCAAAATGTCAAGCTATTACAAACTTCATCTTCACAATGTCAAGCTATTACAAACCACATCTCCAAAATGTCAAGCTATTACAAAAACATCATCTTCACAATGTCAAGCTATTACAAACTTCATCTTCACAATGTCAAGCTATTACAAACTTCATCTTCACAATGTCAAGCTATTACAAACTTCATCTTCACAATGTCAAGCTATTACAAACTACATCTTCACAATGTCAAGCTTTTACAAACTACATCTTCATAATGTCAATCTATTACAAACTTCATCTTCACAATGTCAAGCTATTACAAACTACATCTTCACAATGTCAAGCTTTTACAAACTACATCTTCACAATGTCAAGCTTTTACAAACTACATCTTCACAATGTCAAGCTTTTACAAACTTCATCTTCACAATGTCAAGCTATTACAAACTACATCTTCACAATGTCAAGCTTTTACAAACTACATCTTCATAATGTCAATCTATTACAAACTTCATCTTCACAATGTCAAGCTATTACAAACTACATCTTCACAATGTCAAGCTTTTACAAACTACATCTTCACAATGTCAAGCTTTTACAAACTACATCTTCACAATGTCAAATAGTGATAACCAGGGTTAAAGTAAATGAGGGTTTAGTCCTTTACTAGAATTCAAAATCAGAACACACGCCTGGTTATAAAGATATGCCATTAAATTGGTCCAAAATCAAAATCAACCAACGCAAATCTTTGAGAAATTCACTAGTGAGATGTACATACTGATGATTAGCAGTATACTTGCTTAAAAGTTCTAAACACCGACAAATGAATAAACGCCCACTTCGTACACAGTCAGCAATGAAAGCAAGTTTACCAATTAATTGTTGAAGTTCACGTTTAGTACAACTACGACGTCTAGAAAAAGAGTTCATCAATTGACAAATTTCCTGAATTTTCCCAGAAGGAATACTGACAGTCACAGAGACAGAGTCATATTTCTTCGCTAAGAAAATTATTTTAGTCGCAGGCAAAAGGCATTTTTTGGCACTAGTCTCTAATCCAAGGCAATCAAGAAGGTTCGAAGCAAGAGAAAAGTCAGATGAAGACTTCGAAGGAGAGCTGTAATCAACGTAATTAACTACTGCAACACCCTTATGCGAAAGGATGAGAGCAACAGCACTGGTTGTGCGTTGGCAGGCTTGCGACGAAGGGCGCATTCCAAATATCAAACGAGTTTCAATGTAAATGTTATTCCTCCACTTAAAACATTGGAGGTCTAAATCATATAGTTGACGGAAAGCACGAGATAAATCTAATTTCCAGACGTGGCATCCAGATCCAAAGAAATGAATAAGATATACAAACGCATCAAATTCCGGGTATCTTAATTTTATAGGATCACCAAGGGCAAGTAAAATGCAAATCAGCATCTGTATAATTAAGTTTTAAGTTCTGAATGATTAAATTCTGGAACAAAGTTAAAGCCATCACTAGACTCACAAGGAAACACACCGAAACTCGGGAAAGAATCATCCATACACATGGAAGTACCAGGATCGTTCACACTGCTCAGGGGTACCTGAAGGAGACCATCACACGTCGAACGGGAAAATAACACACCCGAATCAGGGGAAGTAGGAGATGAATAAAATACACCGTCAGTCGACAGTGGAGTTAAAGAAACAGGCACAGGCTGTCATTTTCTAGTACAATCTTTAGAAGGATGCTTGACAGCAGTGTCATTAATAGAGAGGCCTTGTCGGACACACTTTTGACACACATGTAACAATTTCTTAGCACCATACGCCCAAAATGATCATCCGCGTGGAAAGGCACCACATATAGGTGGGAGTCTGGGTCTGTCCTTATCCTTATAACTGTGAGAAAAGGGAGACACTAGAGTTCGAGCTTGTTTATCTGTAAACGAATCTGTAAACAAAAAAGATTTTTGTCCTCTTTCAATACTTCTCAATACCTCGGCTTGAAAATTCTTAATTTCGGCCAAGGTAAATTTCTCGACCAGATATAGCACATTTATTAAACGTTTCTGTCGTAATGATGAATTATCAGTCCTCTCATTGTTCAAGAGTAAAAACAACTCTCCACGTATAAGTTGAATTAATGCAAACTCCTTATCACTATAATTCACAGACTTCAGTTGAGCAAATTCGTGAGGTCATGGAACATCAAATAAAACTCTGTCTTTAGCAGCTCGTGCTTCACCGGACACTGCCTAGGGTTTATCAATAGATCTGAAAACAGGATAATAATTACCTGAAGGCGATGGGTTATCGGGAGAAGGTTCATTATCAGAATCAGAAGATGCCAAAACACCATCTAATTTACGTCGCTGGATATCTGTGGATTTTGACACAACCTCACGATGATCACCAGCAGTGGTAGCCCTAAGAGATGATAGGGTAGGTAACTTGATTCCAATGCTTGGATCAGCAGTTCTGGTAGTAGTAGAATCAGAAGTAGTGGAAAGTAGATTGTCCAAATGTTGATTCTTTAAAAAGGGGTTTCTCTTGAGCAAGAAATCCTGCTCTAATCGCTTGTTCTCAATGGTGAGAGATCGTATAGCTGCCGTGGAAGGTGCGGAGTAGATGTGCTCGGATCAGTAGGTAGTTCTCTGCCATCCTTCAACGCTGTGTTAAGAGGTAATTTTGGCCTCACACCAGGAGAATCGTCACTCAAAATATAGTTTTCTAGATGTACAAGAGCAGTAGCAGATCTTTTAGGCCGGTTTGAAGCCATTACAATTCGTAAAAAAAAACTTGTTTTTCTAGGAAAAATAATCTCCAGAAAAATAAAATAATCTTTCGAACACGCTGAACGAGGCGGAAGTGAAGCGCCCTCAAGTGATAGACGCAATCAACCAGATAATAGCCTAATGTAGATGTTGACACCCAGTCAATTAATTGGCCACAATTATCACGTACCGTATCATTGTGCACCATTTCTCGACAGTGAATTTTTATACAGACAGCTAGTTCTCGGGACACTATAGCTGTGTAACGAACGTAATCCATTATTGTGTTCCGGTTCCATTAAAACGGAAATTCCCGGGATAGCACATTATTGTGTCAGATCCAATAAGATTTTGTAAGGTAAGATGATTGATTACTGTTTAATTGAATGACAAATTATAAAGATATCAGAATTTGAAGGCAGAAAAACAAACGATTAATTTATATATGTTGCTATGATAATATTTCTTATAATGTACAAGTATCAGGTAGTTATATTTTACTATTGTATTATTAATTATATATCCTGAAGGGTAAAAGACTTAATCTTTAAATGACATTTAGAAGAGAGTAATCAATCTATTACATTAAATAAATAAAAACACTATTATGGATATACTATACTCCTCTCTTTAAATTTTGCAATGTTTCAATTCACATATAGGAATCATAAGAATTGAAACGTTGCAAAATTAAAGAAAGGAGTTGTATATCCATAATAGTGTTAATATTTATTTAATGTAATAGACTGATTACTCTCCGACTACACTGTTTTACTGAATCGAATTTTAGCAAACATTTTCTTATGAATTGAAATATCAACTACAAATTACTACTGAGAGTCTTAGATTGTCACTGGGTTGATGAAAATGTTAACCACTGGAAAAGTTGTTAATATTAAACATGATTTTATAGAGAGAAATTTTCAGTTTGAATAGTAGCCTAGGTCATTTTCGCATGAATTTTCTGGAAGGGAAGTGTGTCTATATCAAATGTAAAATCATTGAACCAATTATTTTTATTAGGACTCTTAAGATTCTAAGACAAATGGCAAACAATTTCATTTTAAATATTTATGAAATGAGAGAAAAATTCAAATTAAAGCTCAAAGTAGTCAGAGTGTAGCCATAATTTTATTGCAGGTAGACATACAGAAAGCTTGTCAGGTAAAGTAACATACGCCCATTGCCCACTGGCAGCAGAGTATTAAGGGATTCAAATACCAATATCTTCATAATACAAATCCAAAAGCGATCAACCCATTATTACCAAATTCCAGCTTGACCCAGATCTTTTCAATATATATATGCATACCGAGTTTTATCAAGATCTGATCTAAAACTGCAGTCTCTATCGTACCTTCATGCCGAATTTGACGCGTTTTTTCAAAGTCATGGAAAATAACTACAAAACCATCCCGATGTTAAATATATGCATACCAAGTTTCATCAAAATCAAATACAAGGTGTACCCTCTATCGTGACTCTTACAAGTCAAGGCCAGTACCTCTGAAACCGTTCATCCGATTATGACAAATTTTGAGTTCTCATCAATATATACATGCAAACATCAAGATAAAAACTGTAGCGTCTACAAGAAATGTTAACGGACTGACCGATCGACTGAAGAACAGGTATGACGGCAATATGTGGCCATATTAGAAAGTAGACGTGTAAGAAGTGTCTTGGCTGAATGAATTTAACAGTGAATTTGTATTATTTTGTTGATGTTGTTATAGTGACCTGTTTAATTATTAAAACATGGTGGGTGATTTCAACAGATACATTCTAATAACAATTCTATTCTTCTCCTCGTTAATGGATACAATTTTAATTAGTGATTTGTATTGTGTCGGAAGGGAGAAATTCATTGATCAATAGAATAAGGAATTGTGAAAAAGCTTTCTAAATTTTTTATGTGTATCACGGATACTGATAGCATTGATAATGACCATTTCAATTTCCCATCAGATATCTATCTTTCATACAATTCCACAATTCTATAAGTGTTTGATGACGTCACTAGATCTCAACATTTTCTTTACCACATAAGGCACAAGATTACTGATGTCATCAAACAAATAGTATTAGTGGAATTTCAGGAAACACTGACGTCTGATTGAAAATTGTAATGGTGCAAATCGATTCCATAATTTCAGACTGAAGGATGTTTTTAATATTGTTATATCTATAATTTCAGACTGAAGGATGTTTTTAATATTGTTATTTCTATAATTTCAGACTGAAGGATGTTTTTAATATTGTTATATCTATAATTTCAGACTGAAGGATGTTTTTAATATTGTTATTTCTATAATTTCTGACTGAAGAATGTTTTTAATATTGTTATTTCTATAATATCAGACTGAAGGATGTTTTTAATATTGTTATTTCTATAATTTCAGACTGAAGGATGTTTTTAATATTGTTATTTCTATAATTTCAGACTGAAGGATGTTTTTAATATTGTTATTTCTATATTTTCAGACTGAAGAATGTTTTTAATATTGTTATTTCTATAATTTCAGACTGAAGGATGTTTTTAATATTGTTATTTCTATAATATCAGACTGAAGGATGTTTGTAATATTGTTATTTCTATAATTTCAGACTGAAGGATGTTTTTAATATTGTTATTTCTATAATATCAGACTGAAGGATGTTTGTAATATTGTTATTTCTATAATTTCAGACTGAAGGATGTTTTTAATATTGTTATTTCTATAATTTTAGACTGAAGGATGTTTTTAATATTGTTATTTCTATAATTTCAGACTGAAGGATGTTTTTAATATTGTTATTTCTATAATTTTAGACTGAAGGATGTTTTTAATATTGTTATTTCTATAATTTTAGACTGAAGGATGTTTTTAATATTGTTATTTCTATAATTTCAGACTAAAGGATGTTTTTAATATTGTTATTTCTATAATTTCAGACTGAAGGATGTTTTTAATATTGTTATTTCTATAATTTTAGACTGAAGGATGTTTTTAATATTGTTATATCTATAATTTCAGACTGAAGGATGTTTTTTTTATTGTTATTTCTATAATTTCAGACTGAAGGATGTTTTTAATATTGTTATTTCAATATTTTCAGACTGAAGGATATTTTTAATATTGTTATTTCTATAATTTCAGACTGAAGGATGTTTTTAATTATTGTTATTTCTATCATTTTAGACTGAAGGATGTTTTTAATATTGTTATATCTGTAATTTCTGACTGAAGGATGTTTTTAATATTGTTATTTCTATAATTTCAGACTGAAGGATGTTTTTAATATTGTTATTTCTATAATTTCAGACTGAAGGATGTTTTTAATATTGTTATTTCTATAATTTCAGACTGAGGGATGTTTGTAATATTGTTATTTCTATAATTTTAGACTGAAGGATGTTATTGATATTGTTATTTCTATAATTTCAGACTGAAGGATATTTTTAATATTGTTATATCTATAATTTTAGACTGAAGGATGTTTTTAATATTGTTATTTCTATCATTTCAGACTGAAGGATGTTTTTAATATTGTTATTTCTATCATTTCTGACTGAAGGATGTTTTTAATATTGTTATATCTATAATTTCAGACTGAAGAATATTTTTAATATTGTTATTTCTATCATTTTAGACTGAAGGATGTTTTTAATATTGTTATATCTATAATTTTAGACTGAAGGATGTTTTTAATATTGTTATTTCTATCATTTCAGACTGAAGGATGTTTTTAATATTGTTATTTCTATCATTTCTGACTGAAGGATGTTTTTAATATTGTTATTTCTATAATTTCAGACTGAAGAATATTTTTAATATTGTTATTTCTATCATTTTAGACTGAAGGATGTTTTTAATATTGTTATATCTATAATTTTAGACTGAAGGATGTTTTTAATATTGTTATTTCTATAATTTAAGACTGAAGGATATTTTTAATATTGTTATGTCTATAATTTCAGACTGAAGGATATTTTTAATATTGTTATTTCTATAATATCAGACTGAAGGATGTTTTTAATATTGTTATTTCTATAATTTCAGACTGAAGGATGTTTTTAATATTGTTATATCTATAATTTCAGACTGAAGAATGTTTTTAATATTGTTATTTCTATAATATCAGACTGAAGGATGTTTTTAATATTGTTATTTCTATAATATCAGACTGAAGGATGTGTTTAATATTGTTATTTCTATAATTTCAGACTGAAGGATGTTTTTAATATTGTTATTTCTATAATTTCAGACTGAAGAATGTTTTTAATATTGTTATGTCTATAATTTCAGACTGAAGGATATTTTTAATATTGTTATTTCTATAATATCAGACTGAAGGATGTTTTTAATATTGTTATTTCTATAATTTCAGACTGAAGGATGTTTTTAATATTGTTATATCTATAATTTCAGACTGAAGAATGTTTTTAATATTGTTATTTCTATAATATCAGACTGAAGGATGTTTTTAATATTGTTATTTCTATAATTTTAGACTGAAGGATGTTTTTAATATTGTTATGTCTATAATTTCAGACTGAAGGATATTTTTAATATTGTTATTTCTATAATATCAGACTGAAGGATGTTTTTAATATTGTTATTTCTATAATTTCAGACTGAAGGATGTTTTTAATATTGTTATATCTATAATTTCAGACTGAAGAATGTTTTTAATATTGTTATTTCTATAAATTCA
>NW_008708434.1:202445-214995 GCF_000327385.1 Lottia gigantea | reverse complement strand
TCCAAGTCAAGACCAATGTCAATACCGATATTAGGACCCTGTCCAATGTCAAGTCCACCGACAATTCCAATGACAAAGACAAATTCAAGTCCAACGATTTCAAGACTAATGTCAAGTCAAATGTCAAGACTAATGTTGACGACAGGTCCAATACCAAGTCTAACAACAAGTCGGATATCAAGACTCTGTCCAATGTCAAGTCCAATGTCAAGACCAATGTCAAAAACAAGTCTTTTTTTGAATTAAAAACAAAGGATATTACAGCAGCATCTAAAAAACAACCAAAACCATCAGTAAATAACACGACACAGTCAGTGGTGGTGAAAATAACCAAACCAACAAAATATTTGATCTACCTCTGTGATAGTAAACGATATTGTGGTGGTTTCGGTGATCGACAGCGGGGAATAGCTTACGCCTTCATGGCTGCGATTCAGTTGGATAGAAAATTTGGAATCGTTATGTCTACACCTTGTGATGTTCGACAATTTTTTATTCCAAATAAATACAATTGGATTATTCCTGAAAGTGACCTGATCGGGAAACCACAGAAACTCATCAACTCCGTTGGTTTAGGAGGCATGAATTTGTCAAACGACACTACCGAGGTGATTTATTTAAGAACTAATGCCCCTGGAAATGATTACATTTATCGTCGTATCCGGCATAAATTACCCCCATATCTAAAAGGTGGGACGACACGAAAACAAATTTTTAAACTAATTTGGGAATCTTTGATGAAACCATCACGTCACGTGATCAACCATTTAAAAACGCTCGCTTTGCCCGAGAATATGACTTGTGCGCATGTCCGGATCGGAAAGAGTAAAAATTTACCGAACGATCCAGCGAGGAATAAGTTAACCAGTGTGCCTAAACTTTGGGATTTTATGGAAAAATTTAACAAAGCCAATACATTATTTGTCGCAACTGACAATATCGAAGTTCGAGATTCAGCACGACGGCGATTCACGAAGCGTTATTTCGATTCCGAGGGAAAAATCCTACACATTGACAGACAAAAAGGACTGGACGCGGACTGCCTTGGGTTCGAAACTTCAATAATTGATCAAATCATACTGTCCAAGTGTAGCGTTCTGATTATATCAAGAAGTAGTTTCAGTTTTCGAGCCGCCATGCTGGGAAAAAAATCGAAAGATCTTTATAGCTTTCACGGGACGTCAATAAAACCTTTCAAATTGACCTGAGTAGCTGCTAAAAGCAGCGACGGACTGGGGGTCTCTAAGGATCTACAGCCCTACGACTTCGAAAACGTTAACGAAAATTGGTTTCAAAGTTAATTAACTTTGTCTCTTTGAATTCACTGAAAAATATGAAATCCTGTACCGATTTGAAAATGGAGCACCTGTAGAGTGAGGACAAAGAACAAGTGGAAAGAGTCTAATTTGCCTACTACCGGTTGCATTACCAGTAGTTTCATAACCGAGGAGAACAATTATTCTTGATCTACATAACGGTTGTTCTGCTGATAACACTAACTAAAAGTTATTTCATAATACTCATTTTTTTTATTATACTGTGTATTTTATTTTGTATTTTGCTGTGTGACACGTAAATAAATTATTACTCCTATTTATCACAACTATTCACTCTTCACGAAATAACATAATTATATATAAACACCTCCTTTCTCACACCTAATACACTTTACTAAATTGTATATACCTTTTTTTAAGTATCGTGTGGGATTTTATATTCCTACATTATAATACATTCTACTCAATTTACAATGACAGTTTTCTGTGGTCAGAATGGGATTAGAGCATACCAAACTATCGTGTCTAACTAGCTAGTAGATTGTGTGGTACAATGACAGTTTTCTGTGATCCGAATGGCATTAGAGCATACCAAACTATCGTATCTAACTAGCTAGTAGATTGTGTGATACAATGACAGTTTTCTGTGGTCAGAATGGGATTGGAGTATACCAAACTATCGTGTCTAACTAGCTAGTAGATTGTGTGGTACAATGACAGTTTTCTGTGGTCAGAATGGGATTAGAGTATACCAAACTATAGTGTCTAACTAGCTAGTAGATTGTGTGGTACAATGACAGTTTTCTGTTGTCCGAATGGGATTAGAGCAGACCAAACTATCGTGTCTAACTAGCTAGTAGATTGTGTGGTACAATGACAGTTTTCTGTGGTCAGAATGGGATTAGAGCATACCAAACTATCGTGTCTAACTAGCTAGTAGATTGTGTGGTACAATGACAGCTTTCTGTGGTCAGAATGGGATTAGAGCATACCAAACTATCGTGTCTAACTAGCTAGTAGATTGTGTGGTACAATGACAGTTTTCTGTGATCCGAATGGGATTAGAGTATACCAAACTATCGTGTCTAACTAGCTAGTAGATTGTTTGGTACAATGACAGCTTTCTGTGGTCAGAATGGGATTAGAGCATACCAAACTATCGTGTCTAACTAGCTAGTAGATTGTTTGGTACAATGACAGTTTTCTGTGGTGTGGTCAGAATGGGATTAGAGTATACCAAACTATCGTGTCTAACTAGCTAGTAAATTGTTTGGTACAATGACAGTTTTCTGTGGTCAGAATGGGATTAGAGTATACCAAACTGCCGTGTCTAACTAGCTAGTAGATTGCTTGGTATGATGACAGTTTTCTGTGGTAAGAATGGGACTAGAGTACACCAAACTATCATGTCTAACTAGCTAGTAGATTGTTTGGTACAATGACAGTTTTCTGTCATCACAATGGGACTAGGGAACACCAAACTATGTTGTCCAACTAGCTAGTAGAAGTCTAGTTTGCCCGACCTTTTCCAACGAATTTATCTTTTATTTATTTTTTGTTGTTTTATGGGTGGTTGCCAGATATATGGTCGGTCGCTGGCCTAATAGCTAATATTTGGGGGAGGGGAGAAGTTCTTCCTCTCTCTATATTCCAGCCTTTGATAGCTATTTTGACATTTGTCGGCTGAAGTTATTTCATCTAAGAACTCAATGATAAAAAACTTCAAAAATGTTATGTTAGATTTGGTCTCAAATGACATTCATCATGATGATACAAATGATACAATGGCTGGAAAACATATTTTGAATCTTTACAATATACACAAGTTTAAAAAGTTAACAAAATATTTGTTCTATTTTCAACGCACAATGACATCATCATGTGGCTGTGTAAAAATCACATCTAACGTCCCTCCATCCCTCCATCGAAATTCAATTTGACCGTGGACATATGCTGAATACCGTAGTCTGACAATTTCCTATGGTCAGCCAATGTTTCGTCTTGGTATTTCAATTTCTGGTTGTTGGGTGGAATACCAGTCTTGTCTTGAATCAGGTTTTTCAGGAAACCAACTGTAATAACTAGATCGCATGATACTTCAAACTTCTGCCCAGTAGAAACCCAGTCAATTTTCAAATTGGTATAAGCCAGGGCACCATCTATGCAGTCCATCTTTCTGAAACTTCAGATCAAAAGTGTTAAAGAAATTGAAGGGAGACCTCCTAGGGGTGGTGAATATAACAGGCCTTTTTTATAGTGTTAATTCTTGATTTTTCGCTTATTTTGTGAAGGAGAGGAAAAATACCATCCCAGAGCACCAAAACAAAAAATCCCCCCCCCCCTTAAAAATTCTGACAACCGATCAATTCCATTACTTCAACCAAATACAAACTGTACACCATTACCCTTCAGAATATATAACTTGCTAGTTTCCGTACATTGAATCTGACTCGGTAATGAATGGTCAATTCAATTGTGTCTTCTTGGGCGAGACTCTTTATTTCCGGTATTTAACTGTGATTTGTCTAGTGAAAGTAATATTGCGACCTAGAAATAGTCCATAAATTAGAGCCTTTAGAAGATAACTCTGAAAAATTATCGATGCATTAATTGCTATTGTTTCACCAATAATACATTTTATTATCAGTTTGAATACATATATTACGGATGTTTTGTTTTCATTGACTTTGTTTACAAAGACCTGTAGTCATGAACGACCAGTCTCTGATATCTAAATTACTAGAAACACGAGATCACGCGACAATATTTAAACAGTGTTGTTAAAAATAGTCGCCACTCATTAACGTGAAATTATTGATGAGCGATTAGAGTAACTTTCACAATAGGTCGTTTGTACCGAGACGGGTTCAGCTTTACAGAAACTTCCGAGACTTGCCAAATTGAATTCGTATTCGGGCGTGACTGTTCCTGTACCTACAATATAATCACTAGAATTATCTGAAGATCACATAGCGTGAATTTTTAAGTAACAAGATGATTCAAATTCTAGAGTTATTATAACGGATAATTTTTCTATCATCTCAAATTTAATATTTTAAATCATATAGATGTAATCGGTCTACTGAGCGACAAGTGATATAGGATTATACATTACACATGTTTTTCAAGTATTAAATTAAGTCAAGCGATATGTTTATGAATATATTTCTAAATTTCATGTTGTAGATAAAGACGACAGAAAATAGAAATAAATGAGGCTTAAATTTACAGTGTGCACATCCTACATGACAATACAATTATTATGCATTATTATGATATTTCCATGCACATTATAAACAGGCCGGTAACCCAGCCAGCCTGTGCCAAGGAGGGCGGCTGCATTGGCATGGGCTCTCTATCGGGGCTGATTATAAATTTAAAAATATGCCGCATTTGTCTCGCCACCATTCTGCACAGAAAGCATGTGCAATTATATGTAATGAAGCTATAATAAACAGATGCTCAGTTCCAAATCATAGCAAATGGACCTCAACTTGAAAAAAATCGCTGTACCCTACCGTATATATCGATAATCCCACTACGCAGCCGACACCGTGTCTGCGGAAAATGTGTCCTTTCTATTCGCACCCTTTTAATCCGTATTCCTTCCTTTCTGATAAAATCTACAAGACAGATCAATGGACTGAGAATTGAATTTTCAGTCTCTTACCTTATTGTAGTTTATATCGTGGTTATTGCGAGGTATAAAGTAGTATAATAGAATGTTAGCTCAGGTATATATTTAAAATGGTTTTTTTAGGGTTTTTCCATGGTAGACGTAATTAAGTATTGATGTAGTAATAGATAAAATAATCAACGATATAACGACACTCTCTATTTAAAGTTTTATATAAAAAAAACAACTAATGCTGCATCGCCAAACTATAGACTACAACAAGATCAATCTTACTACACATAACTGTTATTGACCTCAGACTAGACACAATATTTCATATTTAACAAACAAACAGATTATTTATATCATCAGCATACCAAACTATCATGTCTAACTAGTTAGTAGATTGTTTGATACAATGACAGTTTTCTGTGGTCAGAATGGGATTAGAGTATACCAAACTATCATGTCTAACTAGCTAGTAGATTGTTTGATACAATGACAGTTTTCTGTGGTCAGAATGAGAATAGAGTATATCAAACTATCATGTCTAACTAGCTAGTAGATTGTTTGGTACAATGACAGTTTTCTGTAGTCAGAATGGGATTAGAGTATACCAAACTATCGTGTCTAACTAGCTAGTAGATTGTTTGATACAATGACAGTTTTCTGTGGTCAGAATGAGACTAGAGTATACCAAACTATCATGTCTAACTAGCTAGTAGATTGTTTGATACAATGACAGTTTTCTGTTGTCAGAATGAGACTAGAGTATACCAAACTATCATGTCTAACTAGCTAGTAGATTGTGTGGTACAATGACAGTTTTCTGTTTTTAGAATGGGACTAGAGTATACCAAACTATCATGTCTAACTAGCTAGTAGATTGTTTGGTACAATGACAGTTTTCTGTTGTTAGAATGGGACTAGAGTATACCAAACTATCGTATCTAACTAGCTAGTAGATTGTTTGGTACAATGACAGTTTTCTGTTGTTAGAATGGGACTAGAGTATACCAAACTAACATGTCTAACTAGCTAGTAGATTGTTTGGTACAATGACAGTTTTCTGTAGTCAGAATGGGATTAGAGTATACCAAACTATCGTGTCTAACTAGCTAGTAGATTGTTTGATACAATGACAGTTTTCTGTGGTCAGAATGAGACTAGAGTATACCAAACTATCGTGTCTAACTAGCTAGTAGATTGTTTGGTACAATGACAGTTTTCTGTAGTCAGAATGGGATTAGAGTATACCAAACTATCGTGTCTAACTAGCTAGTAGATTGTTTGATACAATGACAGTTTTCTGTGGTCAGAATGAGACTAGAGTATACCAAACTATCATGTCTAACTAGCTAGTAGATTGATTGGTACAATTAAAGTTTGCTGTGGTCAGAATGAGACTAGAGTATACCAGACTATCGTGTCTAACTAGCTAGTAGATTGATTGGTACAATGACAGTTTTCTGTGGTCAGAATGAGACTAGAACATACCAAACTATCGTGTCTAACTAGCTACCGGATTGCTTGATACAATGACAGTTTTCTGTGGTCAGAATGGGACTAGAACATACCAAACTATCGTGTCTAACTAGCTAGTAGATTGTTTGATACAGTGACAGTTTTCTGTAGTCAGAATGGGATTAGAACATACCAAACTATCATGTCTAACTAGCTAGTAGATTGTTTGATACAATGACAGTTTTCTGTGGTCAGAATGGGACTAGAACATACCAAACTATCGTGTCTAACTAGCTAGTAGATTGTTTGATACAATGACAGTTTTCTGTAGTCAGAATGAGACTAGAACATACCAAACTATCATATCCAACTAGCTAGCAGATTGTTTGGTACAATGACAGTTTTCTGTAGTTAGAATGAGACTAGAGTATACCAAACTATCATGTCCAATTAGCTAGTAAATTGTTTGATACAATGACAGTTTTCTGTGGTCAGAATGAGACTAGAGTATACCAAACTATCATGTCCAACTAGCTAGTAGATTGATTGGTACAATGACAGTTTTCTGTAGTAAGAATGAGACTAGAGTATACCAAACTATCATGTCCAACTAGCTAGTAAATTGTTTGATACAATGACAGTTTTCTGTAGTCAGAATGGGACTAGAACATACCAAACTATCATGTCTAACTAGCTAGTAGATTGTTTGATACAATGACAGTTTTCTGTGGTCAGAATGGGACTAGAACATACCAAACTATCGTGTCTAACTAGCTAGTAGATTGTTTGATACAATGACAGTTTTCTGTAGTCAGAATGAGACTAGAACATACCAAACTATCATGTCCAACTAGCTAGCAGATTGTTTGGTACAATGACAGTTTTCTGTAGTTAGAATGAGACTAGAGTATACCAAACTATCATGTCCAACTAGCTAGTAGATTGTTTGATACAATGACAGTTTTCTGTTGTCAGAATGGGACTAGAGTATACCAAACTATCATGTCTAACTAGCTAGTAGATTGTTTGGTACAATGACAGTTTTCTGTAGACAGAATGGGACTAGAGTGTTCCAAACTGTCGCATCCAATAGATTGTGACATGATAGCAGTGAACCACCATTGATCTAAACTATCATTTCCAACTAGCTAACAGATTTAAACAAGAAAGCAGCGATCCACCATTGAGTCCAACTAGCAGATTGTAGCACGATAGCAGGGAGACACCATTGTTCTAAACTACCGTGTCCAACTAGCTAGTAGATTGTAACACGATAGTAGTGAGCCACCATTGATCTGAACTACCGTGTCCAACTAGCTAGTAGATAGCAGTGAGCCAACATTGTTCTAAACTATCATGTCTATAATCCAAAATATTTACTTGTTGTTTGCTACATGTAACGGGAAATGACGTCTGTGAACTATCAATAGGGGTGGAAAGTGAACCAAAAATAACAACAGAAGCTATTTAAGATTTATTTACATCGAAATATAATTGAAATTCTTTAATATGCTATCATTAAATGTAAGTGAGTGGGTGAATGTGCATGTGCTTTGTGTCACTACATAGAATTAAAATGTTGCTTTTAGTTCGCTTGCAATTACTTGAACAGGCTATAACCAATGTCGAAATGTCATTATACCGGTTATGCAGATCCTTGAGCTGTTTGCTCAAGATAATGATTAAACGGTCGTCTGGGAAATACGATTAACTGCAATCACTTCGCATTTCGTTGTTTAATTAGATGAACGAGATGCCAGATTATATCCAGAAAAGTGGTATATTATATTTCTTTCAAGTTCAGTCTTTAATCTCTTATTGATGTGGGCACTTCGTTTTTAATTTATTGTACATGAACTAGGTGTCTAGTTTCTAATCTGATGAGTGACAAGGTATTAGTTCTATTGGCTAGTCCACCCTTTTTTCTTTTAAGTGCCTTAAAGGTCAGTTTTTGGTCTCTTGTTGATGTAGGCTGCTAGTTTAGGTAAACCTTCCACCAGTTTTTTGTGGGCTGATATTTTGGGGTATTTGGCGAGTAAGTCAGGGAGACGTTCCATCGTATCAATTAAAGCCAGGTCGGCCCATGTTAACTGAAATGATGAAAATAAAATGGATGAAGTCTAGCTACTTACTTATTTCTAAAAAAAGGGAATTAATGGAGGATTGCTATCTAATATTCAGTTCAATATTTTAAAGGGTTAATGGATAATGGGAAGACAATGTATGTTCTACTGCCATCATCTTCACAATACCAAGGTACTATCTCATACCTTGACATGAATAGGCACATACTTTGTATCACAGCAGAGTTATGGTTTACAGACTTTCAGTCTAGGACTCTTAACTGTACTCGGTAGCGTAAAATCTAATCGAATCGCTGCATTTACAAACTTCTGTGATACAATAAAAGGATCTAAAGATGTCAAGGTATTAGACAGAGTTCGTAATATATTCACATTGTGAAGCTGTAAAAGTATCGTGGTTAAATGAAATATTTCAAGGGATGTCCAAACCCATCTATTTCATTCGACAGATCAATAAGCACTGTGACATATCCAGCGCCTAAATAGTTGTTTAATTTAAACAAGAAAGCAGCGATCCACCATTGAGTCCAACTAGCAGATTGTAGCACGATAGCAGGTAGACACCATTGTTCTAAACTACCGTGTCCAACTAGCTAGTAGATTGTAACACGATAGTAGTGAGCCACCATTGATCTGAACTACCGTGTCCAACTAGCTAGTAGATAGCAGTGAGCCAACATTGTTCTAAACTATCATGTCTATAATCCAAAATATTTACTTGTTGTTTGCTACATGTAACGGGAAATGACGTCTGTGAACTATCAATAGGGGTGGAAAGTGAACCAAAAATAACAACAGAAGCTATTTAAGATTTATTTACATCGAAATATAATTGAAATTCTTTAATATGCTATCATTAAATGTAAGTGAGTGGGTGAATGTGCATGTGCTTTGTGTCACTACATAGAATTAAAATGTTGCTTTTAGTTCGCTTGCAATTACTTGAACAGGCTATAACCAATGTCGAAATGTCATTATACCGGTTATGCAGATCCTTGAGCTGTTTGCTCAAGATAATGATTAAACGGTCGTCTGGGAAATACGATTAACTGCAATCACTTCGCATTTCGTTGTTAATTAGATGAACGAGATGCCAGATTATATCCAGAAAAGTGGTATATTATATTTCTTTCAAGTTCAGTCTTTAATCTCTTATTGATGTGGGCACTTCGTTTTTAATTTATTGTACATGAACTAGGTGTCTAGTTTCTAATCTGATGAGTGACAAGGTATTAGTTCTATTGGCTAGTCCACCCTTTTTTCTTTTAAGTGCCTTAAAGGTCAGTTTTTGGTCTCTTGTTGATGTAGGCTGCTAGTTTAGGTAAACCTTCCACCAGTTTTTTGTGGGCTGATATTTTGGGGTATTTGGCGAGTAAGTCAGGGAGACGTTCCATCGTATCAATTAAAGCCAGGTCGGCCCATGTTAACTGAAATGATGAAAATAAAATGGATGAAGTCTAGCTACTTACTTATTTCTCAAAAAAGGGAATTAATGGAGGATTGCTATCTAATATTCAGTTCAATATTTTAAAGGGTTAATGGATAATGGGAAGACAATGTATGTTCTACTGCCATCATCTTCACAATACCAAGGTACTATCTCATACCTTGACATGAATAGGCACATACTTTGTATCACAGCAGAGTTATGGTTTACAGACTTTCAGTCTAGGACTCTTAACTGTACTCGGTAGCGTAAAATCTAATCGAATCGCTGCATTTACAAACTTCTGTGATACAATAAAAGGATCTAAAGATGTCAAGGTATTAGACAGAGTTCGTAATATATTCACATTGTGAAGCTGTAAAAGTATCGTGGTTAAATGAAATATTTCAAGGGATGTCCAAACCCATCTATTTCATTCGACAGATCAATAAGCACTGTGACATATCCAGCGCCTAAATAGTTGTTTAATTTAAACAAGAAAGCAGCGATCCACCATTGAGTCCAACTAGCAGATTGTAGCACGATAGCAGGTAGACACCATTGTTCTAAACTACCGTGTCCAACTAGCTAGTAGATTGTAACACGATAGTAGTGAGCCACCATTGATCTGAACTACCGTGTCCAACTAGCTAGTAGATAGCAGTGAGCCAACATTGTTCTAAACTATCATGTCTATAATCCAAAATATTTACTTGTTGTTTGCTACATGTAACGGGAAATGACGTCTGTGAACTATCAATAGGGGTGGAAAGTGAACCAAAAATAACAACAGAAGCTATTTAAGATTTATTTACATCGAAATATAATTGAAATTCTTTAATATGCTATCATTAAATGTAAGTGAGTGGGTGAATGTGCATGTGCTTTGTGTCACTACATAGAATTAAAATGTTGCTTTTAGTTCGCTTGCAATTACTTGAACAGGCGTTGTTAATTAATTGTAGATGAACGAGATGCCAGATTATATCCAGAAAAGTGGTATATTATATTTCTTTCAAGTTCAGTCTTTAATCTCTTATTGATGTGGGCACTTCGTTTTTAATTTATTGTACATGAACTAGGTGTCTAGTTTCTAATCTGATGAGTGACAAGGTATTAGTTCTATTGGCTAGTCCACCCTTTTTTCTTTTAAGTGCATTAAAGGTCAGTTTTTGGTCTCTTGTTGATGTAGGCTGCTAGTTTAGGTAAACCTTCCACCAGTTTTTTGTGGGCTGATATTTTGGGGTATTTGGCGAGTAAGTCAGGGAGACGTTCCATCGTATCAATTAAAGCCAGGTCGGCCCATGTTAACTGAAATGATGAAAATAAAATGGATGAAGTCTAGCTACTTACTTATTTCTCAAAAAAGGGAATTAATGGAGGATTGCTATCTAATATTCAGTTCAATATTTTAAAGGGTTAATGGATAATGGGAAGACAATGTATGTTCTTCTGCCATCATCTTCACAATACCAAGGTACTATCTCATACCTTGACATGAATAGGCATATACTTTGTATCACAGCAGAGTTATGGTTTACAGACTTTCAGTCTAGGACTCTTAACTGTACTCGGTAGCGTAAAATCTAATCGAATCGCTGCATTTACAAACTTCTGTGATACAATAAAAGGATCTAAAGATGTCAAGGTATTAGACAGAGTTCGTAATATATTCACATTGTGAAGCTGTAAAAGTATCGTGGTTAAATGAAATATTTCAAGGGATGTCCAAACCCATCTATTTCATTCGACAGATCAATAAGCACTGTGACATATCCAGCGCCTAAATAGTTGTATGAGAGTTATGTTTGAAACTTATTACTGCTATTGTTATTTACCCCATACACTGGTGATCGCTGTGGTGCGAGGGTACTTTAACAGCGAAGAACCCCTGGTCTGCGGGTCTGTACCCTTTCAGAAACGTGGAGTCAGAATCTCAAAATACCAGAAGATAATTATCAGTAACCTACCTGGTTGCCCACAACAAAACCATTACCACGAGCATTTTCACTTAAAGCTTTCTCAATAAAACCCAGAATTTTTGGAAGAGTCGTTTCCGTCAGTTTCTTCTGTTTTTCTGCCTGGAAATAAACGATATAGTATAGCATTGTAAAGGGAGATAACTACAGATAACGGTCTAATTCATAAAGGGATGTAACTCTGTTAATCTACTAGGTTTCAGATATGGTTTCAGAGGAGTTGAAATGATGCTGGTGACACTCTTTATCATAATTGTCTCTCAAAACAACATGGAATTATCTAGTGACCTAGAGGGCAAATGGAAAATCCATCAACATTTTAAAAAAATAGAAATTCTATCAAAAAAACAAAAAATTCAATAAAAAAATTTCTACTGGTACCTTGATAGTTTCATCCTTTTCAAAATGAGCGTTGAATTGATCTTCTCGAATCTGAATACATTCTTCAACTATAACATCAGTCTGAAGTTTCTCAATGTTATTTTTACCATCTAAACCTGTAACATTGGGCAGGGGTACCAAATTATTTGGGTTGGGGTGGGACTTGGGGTGGGACTTGGAGAGGTGGTGGTGTACTTAGCTATAATCATATAATAACGCTAACTTCCAAAAACCTGATTGAAAAATGGATTGAATGTTACAAATAGAAGACACAGAAGGCTCCAAGTCACTTACAAAGTTAAGAAAGCCTCAAGTGAGAGAGA
>NW_008708434.1:196525-201667 GCF_000327385.1 Lottia gigantea | reverse complement strand
CCCCTCACGCATTGCAGGACTGAGGGGTAAGGGGGTGCAATGGCGCTTCTAAAAAACTTAGCTAAGAGGTCCGGGCAGATGGACACAATCCATTCTTTCACTATGTACAATTTGAAAGAGGGGAGAGGGGGGGGGGGGGGGCACAGCCATTAAAACGTCAATGGCAGGGTGTCACATTCAAAATTTCATTTCATTACCTCTATCAGTATCAGGAAGAGGAAAGTGTGGTCAGGAAGACACTACTTTACAGTACAAAAATATCATAGTAGTAAAAAACGATATGGAGAGAAAGAGGCGATATAAACAGTAGAGGTTGACCTTTAAGGTTTATCTACTTAAGTAGTATGAATGAAAACGACTCGTCAATACTTTCCACCTATAGCTCTATATATGAAATGTTTAAATATTACACAGAGCTGCGTTACTCCCTGGAGAAGATCAACAAATAAACTGGTATTTATTTACTATAATGACTCAGCAGAAATTATAAAAATACTTAGTACAAAAACTGGCCGTGTTATTCAAATCATCTATCTGATGATGTAGCAGAATTCGTGAAAATACAAATAGATAGTCTAAAAACTGTCTTCGTCATGGCCAGGTTAATCAGACAGAATAAGGAATGCTAATTATCAAATTATAAAAAAAACCTTTCAAATCTCCACGCAACCCAATGATACAGTAAAAAATGTGTTCTGTTTTTTTTTTAGTAAAAACTAGCTTTGTCATTATATAGCCCTCCAAAAAAATGGGTGGGCGAAATGATCGAATTTCTAACCTAGTTATGAGTTTTTTTTATATAAAAAATGTCTTCTTCGGGGCTGAGAGGGGGCGGGTGACCCCTCTAACCCCCCTCCCCCCTCCCCCCCCCCCTCCTTTTCGCTCCGCCACTGTTGTCGACTCGAATCCCCCTCCAGAGAAGAACAAATACGCATCCATGGCCAGTAATGTCGAGAGTCTGTCCAGCCCGGTATTTTCTTTCACCTCCCCACCACCGAAAGGAAAGGTTGTTAAAGGCCGCTGTCCTCGCAGTTGTTAACGCTATCGATTTTGAACCTTCCGTTTTTGGTGATAAAAACGATAATGAAGAGCTAAAAACCGTGTCACCATGGCAATCAGAAGTCTCATTAATTTCCAATCACATTCAAGGCGAGGAAAGACTGGAGATAGAGTTGCCAGAAATTGCACTCAAAAATTTCAATAATGGAGCCGTTTTAGCTGTAATCATAAGGTAAAAATATTTGAAATACAACTAAAAATTGATGATATAGTCACCTTTCCATTTATTGAGCAAAGAAAATCAGACAGTGGCTCAGAGCCGTATATAGAGCTCTATATACGGCTCTGCAGTGGCTATGATGAACTATTTGTTGTCTGAAGCCAATGTTGTGTTAATTAGAGTTACGTCCCTTACGTCACTGGATAATCACGACTTTCATAGTTTTAGCAACAACAACAATATGTCAAAATAATCACAAATTTTTAGATAATTTCTCTCTTCTGTACCAAGGTAAGACTGTTTGATATTTTGCAGATATTTTAGAAATTGACTGCATGTTGTTTGATTTGTTCAAGACCATTTTTGAAGCCGATTTCACAAAAGGACACGGAAGTCAGTCAAATACAAATGAGTTGTTCAGACTTTTTATGATTATTTATATAATTCTATCACAGTTCCATTCAGTCTATATTGCCATTACGTATGATTAACTTAATAATTAATGATTTAATTTATGAGTTCTCTCAATCAATTAGCCAAAGCAATATAATAAAGATTTAATTCTCTTGTGGCTAGGAATATTGTCTGTAGAGATATTTTTCTTTCTACTTTCTAGGCCTATTGATAATCTCAATAGATAGACTTTAAAGGGATTGTTAAAAGGTTTTCTAAAAAAATTATGTGTATCCTGGACACTGATGGCATCAATTTACACCATCCCAATTCTCAGACTTCTGGGTCCTGCAGGAATCACGAACATCTGATTGAAAATTGGAAGGGTGCATCACATAAAATTTACAAAACCCATTACAATCCCTTTAAAGACCTTTATCTCAACGAACTTGCTCAGATAATAGATGAGCAATGGCCTTTATGTCAATTCCTGAAAGGCCAGTTCTTTTGACACTGTCCTAGATTGAGTTTCTATGGAATAACAGGAACCTCAGTATCATTGCAACAATCAATTTATAATTTATATATATGATTTCAGTCATAGAAGCTAGTTAGGAAGCAATGTAACTGATAAACAACCAGATTTATAACCACAATGGAGACCTAGCCTAATTAATTAATTACCTGTACCCTAATAGACAGACTGACTGATTAACAAGAATTGATTAATTAATCATGGATCCAGATGAAGATGAACACATCCATCCTGGTCAGGAACAACTTCATGTTTCAGAAGCTTATGATAAAATTAAAGGTAAGAAATTGTATTTTATTATTATTATTATTAATATTATTACTATTACTATTCTGAAAGTAAATTGACCATCGCTTATTTTATCCTGCAGTCATATTTCCTAAATCTTATTTTTGTGACACAGTGACAAGTTCATAGCAAATTTACTGGGCAGTTATACTTATATTTCTGATACCAAGCAATGAAAGTTTCAGGGGCAGGTGTTCCATTCTCAGGGGTTGATTTAGGTCTTGAATATATATAAATATGATAATTCTATACATACATGGATTTGAAGACCAAAATTGCGAAGGTGAGCTGTGAACACTATTACTGATTAGCATGGCTAAAACATTCCTGTTTCTGAGTATGATTGGTCGAACCAATGGTGAACCAGTCCTTCAACATCTGTTTTAAAGGGTTGATAATTGTCCAGAATTAAAAAAAACTTCAACAAGTGCAGTTTACAGCAGGTTTATTTGATATTTTAGATTCCAAGCCGTCTGCTAAAGGTGGTAGATTAACTGATAGAGCTAGACGAATAGTAAAACATGATAATGTATGTTCTGTATTCTGTGGGGGTAAGAAATGTAAATATTGTTGTCCTGACAACTGGAGTAAAGAACAGATGGCTGTTGATGGATTATTTTCTCACTGGTATGTAGAATATCTTTTGTTTTTTCATTTTGAATGACTATGTGATTGTTTCCACCAAAAAATACAAATTACAGATTTAAAATAAAAAATTGTTTTAAGATTACATTTTCTTGAAGATGTTTAAATAGTGTTGAAACGGTTAGTGAATTTTACGAACTGGGTAATCATCTACAATAACTGTTTGTTACCCGGTTAATTACTAAAGATTATAAAAGGAGTCAAAAACCGCATTTGGTGCGGTAACTCACCGTTAACTAAACTAGAGTAAGTGTAAATGAGTATCCAGGAAGATTTTGGCTAGTTCCCCGTGACACTGCTCTACTAGGTTTAATAAGAAAGAAATGTAAAAGATCACTGAGATTGAAAGGAGGTCAAGATATAGAGAAGGTTGATGTTGCTTGTTTTATTGGGACTTCTATGGTTTTTTAAAGTCAGATGTCATATATTGAAAATGTAACAGCTCCATTGATTTTTATTCAATTATCTTAAAACTATATGAAAGTTTCCAGTTTTACTGGAAGTTGCTATATATCTGATTGTGATTGACTGTATTTTGTTTCATTTTATTTCATTTTTTGTCGCAGAGCCAGGTTTACGTTCGAGGAGGGGCAAGTGGGGCCAGATATCTGAGATTGCCCGAATCTCTAACCTAGTTATTAGATTTATTGTTTATAAGACAGATACAAGTAGGAAGATTACAATAAAACACTAAGATATATGGATATACTACTTAGTTATGAGATTTTTTCCTGAAAAACTTGCTTTAGGGGGTGCTAGGATGGGTGGCTGCCCCCTCTGTTCCCCTTTGCCTCCGCCACTGTGTTACAACGTTTCATTGAGTTTCCTTTTATTTCAGGGTAACAGATAATATATTAGCTATGGCCAGGCCGACCAACAGTGGAATACAGAAATATAAAATAGTGGACCAATTTCTACAGTAAGTTACTAGAGTTTTATAACCTAGTCTCTACAGTGTACAGTGTGCAATGAGGGAAAGTCTACTAAAACACTGATCACCAGAGTTCGGCTTTTATTGCATATAGTATGATCTTAACCTTTATAATTGGGATGAATCAGTCCAGTACTTTACACTCTATTATAGTGTACAATGAGGGAAATTTTGTTGAAACTTGTTTGGTTTATGTATAGATTATAGACACAGCTTTATGGAACAACAATCACTGGTTCAAGTTTTATGCAATGTTTCGACGTGTTTTCCCCTGTCGTTCTCAAGCACATAAACGTTGCATAAAACCTGTAACCAGTGATTGTTATTCAATAAAGCTGTGTCTATATATTGCACTCAGAATTACTAAATGACACTTAAAACCTTTAAAAAAAGACACAGGTTAATGGACCAACAATCACTGTTTAAAGTTTTATGCAACTATCAATTTTCATCATTCTGTAGGGGGAAAAAACCTGTAACCAGTGATTGTTGTTCCATAAAACTGTGTCTATATATCATACTTACAATTACTATATGTCATTTAAAATCTTTGTGTGGTTTATGTTCAAGAGAGTATCATATTCACACTTTTAATAGGACTAAAGCTTTTACATTCGTCTGCGCAATACAGGAAACACCTTCACCTTCAACTGTTTATAGTATATGATTTGAAGCAGAGAGCACATATATACCATTATATATTCCCTTGTGTAAGATTTTGATAAGAGCACTGGCCCAGGTATGTGGTTTTTATATGTTTACAATATTTCATGTTATATTATTATTTCAGAATGAATATTAAAACAATTATCAACCTACAGCAACCAGGAGAACATGCGTATTGTGGTGATGGAAACGATAAAACAGGCTTCTCCTATAATTCTCAATTATTTATGGAAAAAGAGAGTAAGTAGTTTGTATATACGTATACAAGAGATGACATCTTCCCCTCCCACCTCCAAAATTCCCTATTTTCTCCCTCTCCCAACTTACTACCTGTTATCAACTATTCCTGTGTAAAATGATCACTTTTGGGTAAAAAGTTGTTTTGTTGCAGTGCGTTCTTTGAACGCACTGCTTTGTTTTGCAAATGACTATTTTTTTACCTTCGCTTGTTTTCTAAGAAGGCAA
>NW_008708434.1:195216-196475 GCF_000327385.1 Lottia gigantea | reverse complement strand
CGGTTAAAATTTTTCGGTACTGTCCAAAATTTCAAAGGCTCCTATTTCGTGACCTTGACCTTTGGTTACCTTGTGGCCTGAACAAAATTTGTTGCTCTTGATGGTATCTATCCAGTGATATACTCTTTTGTGCTGTGCAATGTTTACTTCCGGTTTTATAGCGGATTGAAAATTACGATTTTTATCTTCAAAGAGCTCTGACACGTGACCTAATTTACATACACCAAAAATTCTTATTGAATTTTACTAGTGTTCATCTGCCCTTTGTAATGATATATAACACTAGATATTTCAATCAAAATTGCGCTTTTTAATATTTGAAAATTTTGTACTTTCTTCTATAGTAACTGTGCGTAATTTTCAATAAATCGAAATGGGGCCTCAGGGTGTAATCCAATTTGTGTAAATTTGATATCTATGGTATCTACTATCGATTGCTAAATAATATTTGAGAACCGATTTTTGAATTTTGATTTTGCTTTTTATTTATTTCCGGTTGAAAAATATGAATACTTTAAAAGGTCGTATATCGTGACCTTGACCTTTGGTGATCATGTGACCAGAACAATTTTGATAGCTCTCGACGAGATCTTTCCAATGGTATATTAACGTTTATTGTCTGGTGTTTACTTCCGATTTTATCGCCATTTGAAATTGATGAATTTTATCTTGAAAAAGTCGGTTTTCCTCTTGTAAGTTTTTTTGTGGTCTAAACGATAAAGGTAGTTTGCTCCCTTCAACTGTTCTTGAATACAATGTGAGTTGAGCGATCTGTCGAATATGCTTTGCGTTTGGGCGATCTATATCCAGTTAATTATAATAGGAAATTATGTTACTGTTACGATACTTTGCGGCACCGTTTTAAGCGTAAAATCAAAACTGTTACGCACTGCATCAGAACCTCGCGAAGCCTGTGGATCTAGTTTTTCCTTGATATTATTAATAAGATTATTTTATGTTTTTTTCAGTATTTTTCTACAATTTTGGCTGGTAAGTTATTTACCCATGTATAAAATCTTTTAAAAAAGATAGGACTGGGTCTTTTTTCAACACGCCTCAATTGTACGAGGTCATTTTGATTGGTCGAAATTCACCTCTGAAGCAATTTAAATAAGTGAACCATATAATTTTTATAACAATGGTATTGGTCATGCTATTTATACTGAATAGTTAAACTATGTTTACTGAAAAATGTGGCTTACACAATCAGATGATTTGATTTTAAACAAGGCCCCTATTTGTGATTGGTTGTTGATTTG
>NW_008708434.1:186998-194134 GCF_000327385.1 Lottia gigantea | reverse complement strand
AACAGATAATATATTAGCTATGGCCAGGCCGACCAACAGTGGAATACAGAAATATAAAATAGTGGACCAATTTCTACAGTAAGTTACTAGAGTTTTATAACCTAGTCTCTACAGTGTACAGTGTGCAATGAGGGAAAGTCTACTAAAACACTGATCACCAGAGTTCGGCTTTTATTGCATATAGTATGATCTTAACCTTTATAATTGGGATGAATCAGTCCAGTACTTTACACTCTATTATAGTGTACAATGAGGGAAATTTTGTTGAAACTTGTTTGGTTTATGTATAGATTATAGACACAGCTTTATGGAACAACAATCACTGGTTCAAGTTTTATGCAATGTTTCGACGTGTTTTCCCCTGTCGTTCTCAAGCACATAAACGTTGCATAAAACCTGTAACCAGTGATTGTTATTCAATAAAGCTGTGTCTATATATTGCACTCAGAATTACTAAATGACACTTAAAACCTTTAAAAAAAGACACAGGTTAATGGACCAACAATCACTGTTTAAAGTTTTATGCAACTATCAATTTTCATCATTCTGTAGGGGGAAAAAACCTGTAACCAGTGATTGTTGTTCCATAAAACTGTGTCTATATATCATACTTACAATTACTATATGTCATTTAAAATCTTTGTGTGGTTTATGTTCAAGAGAGTATCATATTCACACTTTTAATAGGACTAAAGCTTTTACATTCATCTGCGCAATACAGGAAACACCTTCACCTTCAACTGTTTATAGTATATGATTTGAAGCAGAGAGCACATATATACCATTATATATTCCCTTGTGTAAGATTTTGATAAGAGCACTGGCCCAGGTATGTGGTTTTTATATGTTTACAATATTTCATGTTATATTATTATTTCAGAATGAATATTAAAACAATTATCAACCTACAGCAACCAGGAGAACATGCGTATTGTGGTGATGGAAACGATAAAACAGGCTTCTCCTATAATTCTCAATTATTTATGGAAAAAGAGAGTAAGTAGTTTGTATATACGTATACAAGAGATGACATCTTCCCCTCCCACCTCCAAAACTTCCCTATTTTCTCCCTCTCCCAACTTACTACCTGTTATCAACTATTCCTGTGTAAAATGATCACTTTTGGGTAAAAAGTTGTTTTGTTGCAGTGCGTTCTTTGAACGCACTGCTTTGTTTTGCAAATGACTATTTTTTTACCTTCGCTTGTTTTCTAAGAAGGCAACATGCCACAGACTGTCTGTTGTTGTTTTCTGGTCAAAAATTCTTTTTGCAATATGTTACAAATAGTCATACAAAAAACTTCAAATCAAAAAAATCCGACCCGGATGTAACGGAGTGGTCGCCATATTGATATGTCATACTTCTGTAAAATTCAAAATGGGGCCTCAGAGTATAGAGCGCTTTTCATAATTTTGGTATATCTGGATATCACAATCGATTGCGAAAAGAAATTTGGAAGCCGATTTTTAAATTTCGATTTTGCTTTTCTTTTATTTCCGGTTAAAATTTTTCGGTACTGTCCAAAATTTCAAAGGCTCCTATTTCGTGACCTTGACCTTTGGTTACCTTGTGGCCTGAACAAAATTTGTTGCTCTTGATGGTATCTATCCAGTGATATACTCTTTTGTGCTGTGCAATGTTTACTTCCGGTTTTATAGCGGATTGAAAATTACGATTTTTATCTTCAAAGAGCTCTGACACGTGACCTAATTTACATACACCATAAATTCTTATTGAATTTTACTAGTGTTCATCTGCCCTTTGTAATGATATATAACACTAGATATTTCAATCAAAATTGCGCTTTTTAATATTTGAAAATTTTGTACTTTCTTCTATAGTAACTGTGCGTAATTTTCAATAAATCGAAATGGGGCCTCAGGGTGTAATCCAATTTGTGTAAATTTGATATCTATGGTATCTACTATCGATTGCTAAATAATATTTGAGAACCGATTTTTGAATTATGATTTTGCTTTTTATTTATTTCCGGTTGAAAAATATGAATACTTTAAAGGGTCGTATATCGTGACCTTGACATTTGGTGATCATGTGACCAGAACAATTTTGATAGCTCTCGACGAGATCTTTCCAATGGTATATTAACGTTTATTGTACGGTGTTTACTTCCGATTTTATCGCCATTTGAAATTGATGAATTTTATCTTGAAAAAGTCGGTTTTCCTCTTGTAATTTTATTTGTGGTCTAAACGATAAAGGTAGTTTGCTCCCTTCAACTGTTCTTGAATACAATGTGAGTTGAGCGATCTGTCGAATATGCTTTGCGTTTGGGCGATCTATATCCAGTTAATTATAATAGGAAATTATGTTACTGTTACGATACTTTGCGGCACCGTTTTAAGCGTAAAATCAAAACTGTTACGCACTGCATCAGAACCTCGCGAAGCCTGTGGATCTAGTTTTTCCTTGATATTATTAATAAGATTATTTTATGTTTTTTTCAGTATTTTTCTACAATTTTGGCTGGTAAGTTATTTACTCATGTATAAAATCTTTTCAAAAAGATAGGACTGGGCCTTTTTTCAACACGCCTCAATTGTATGAGGTCATTTTGATTGGTCGAAATTCACCTCTGAAGCAATTTGAATAAGTGAACCATATAATTTTTATAACAATGGTATTGGTCATGCTATTTATACTGAATAGTTAAACTATGTTTACTGAAAAATGTGGCTTACACAATCAGAAGATTTGATTTTAAACAAGGCCCCTATTTGTGATTGGTTGTTGATTTGTATGTATCTGTTTCAGGGATGATTTTGGTGTAGGAACTGTAACTCTATTATTAGATATTGTTAAAGTTATGCAGTTTTCACTCTCATTAGGAAAGGTGGCCATCCATTGTCATGCTGGATTAGGTAAGAATTACGAAACTAAGAAATAAAGAAAGAAAGAACTATATTTAACAAGGATAACAACTTAAGTTCATGAGGAATCTTTCTATCAGCTGATCCTTGGCCGAACCTCTTGGCATTGATCTTTCCTGGATTATCTGTACCCATTTACAACTGGGTTGACTGGAATAATATTGCACAGTATTTCTGTTCTCAAGGGGCAATATTAGATTGATAATGACCCCCCACAATGACATAACAGTTGGAACACCGCCTTTGGTAATTCCAATGATTAAACATTGAACTATTTTCAGGGCGGACTGGGTTATTAATAGCTTGTTATTTAGTTTATAACAACAGACTTTCACCTACAAGTGC
The DNA here is from genome assembly GCF_000327385.1 of Lottia gigantea. Taxonomy (NCBI): domain Eukaryota; kingdom Metazoa; phylum Mollusca; class Gastropoda; family Lottiidae; genus Lottia; species Lottia gigantea. The sequence goes on along the minus strand of NW_008708434.1, from coordinate 190,901 downwards.
TGTACATTATGTTCGCTCTAAAAGGTGAGTTTTTTAATTCAAAATGACTGTTTTCTAGACGGCCAGTTATTTAGAATCTAACACTACCTGTCAGTCAAAATGTCTCGTGGGAAGGGAAATTACTCGATTTCGTGCAGTTCTATTTCACCTGAAGAATATTTGCATATATTCAAGATACAAATTAACCCCCAAAATTGTAAAAAAAAAATCCTGTTTCTGAGACTAAGGTATAGTTGGTCAAACAGATGATGAACCTGTGCCCTCTATGAATAACTTTTAAATTTAAAAATGATTAAAAAGTGGATAAGGTTCTAAGAACCACATTGAAACATGACAGAAATAAATCTATTTATAATAACTATTTATATTTTATGTATTTTTAATAAGAGCTCACTGACAGTTGAATTATTGTAACTGTAATTTAATGTATTTATTTTTTTAGACCTGGTGCAATACAGACAGTGAGTCAAGTTCACATGGTTTCTAAATTCAGAGATTTTATCCGTCCTTTTCAACTCATATTTGCAATAAGGTAAGTTAATATCTCTCTTTGTATATCTTTATAATCTATATACTATCTTCTATATTTGAAATATGTTTTAAATTTATGAGTATTTTGAAATTCTTAAAATTGCCAGAGTGAGTGGAAAAACAGGACAGATTTCTGTAGGGATAAATCTACTAAGGTTCTTCAGAATATTGTTTGTCCAGATAATAAACGTTATCAACATTTATCCACGGAGTAGACAGTGACGGAGCCAGGTTTACATCCAAGGAGGGGGGGGGGCGAGATATCTAAAATTGCCCGAGGGCTGCGAGTGGGGTGGCTGGGAATAGATCTCATTTCTTCTGCCACGTGAAATTGATAATTATATTAATGTAATGTTGAAGAAACGTTCATATTGAAATATATATGTATAATGATTCTTGATTTAACTTGAGGTTTATTTCCTGTAGAATCATTAGAAATTCCTGTTCAAGAGGAATTGTAAAAGTTCTTCCAATCTTTGAATCTTTGACACTATGGTGCATACTATAATAACATCATGATTACTGTATCACTGTTTTATATTAACAGAGGTGAAAATGATTATGAATTCAATCTACAGCAACACCTCAACCGACAGAGACACCTACTTCACGGCTACGAGGGACGCAAACTCAAATATCTACCTAAAGTAAGTCGTTGTCTCCATATTCAAATGGAGAGAATATCAAAATACTGCATTTTATTTTTTATAACAGTGTGGTTTCAAATATTTACTAAAACATTAGACTAACAGGCAATTTGATTGAATTTATCTACCATCTATATCTTGAAAGATGATATTCGGAATAGATGGACTAATATATATAAAAAAAAGTTCAATTCGAGGCCCAGTGAACTGCAGATTTTATGTGTTAAAGATTCCTTGACAGTTGAAATTGCAGGAGTAAGAAGCATGGAAAAAGCATCCAGTCATTTGGAAGGGAAAAAAAACTAAGGCCCTGTGTATTATGGGTTGAGCATGTTTCAACAGTTGAAAATCAAAATAACTTGGCTAATTAGTGCCACTGCAAAATTCCCTTCATCGAACAAAATTTTTTTTTTGTCTATTTCAGATAATCTACATCTGTTGTGAGAGATTATTAGAACTGGGGAATTGTGGGAACTCTTTAAGCCGAAGTATAAGCTATAGTTCGTTAACATCCCATAATTCATTGCTCCCTCCCATCAATACGACGGAAACGTTAAAAAAATCACTCTCCTATCTTTCTGTCCGGTCGGAGAATCCTTTCGATGATTCAGATGGCAATATGGAAACTCCACGAAGTCGAAGTTTTGAAACTTTAAACAACACTCGAATGAAAGACGTATTAAAACATTCCGATTCCAGGCGTCATGGCAGCACAGGATCGTATGAATACCTGGACAAACCTGAAGGAAGAGCAACGCTGTCGTTAAAAACCAGTGATCGTGGATCTTCTGATAATTTGTCCGAGAAAGATTCAGACGGTCGAAGTTCAGATTCACCGGGCGATAGTCCTGATCTGTCTCTAGTCTCGTCCAATGTTTTAGATGATCCATCCCAGTGTCCTGAAGCTAGTCGTAGAGTCGTGGAAGCTCTTCTGATATCAGAGTACTCTGAAAATGTCCTGACTCGCTGTGAGGAATATCAGGTAGAGTTACCTCCCTTTTTAGCCATTTCTAGTAGCTAGTTGACTCGGTGTGAAGTTTGCAAATCTGTCCTTTCTTACCAGTTGATAGACCTCAAAGTCTGCATCCCATTTCTAGTAGTCCATTATGTCAGGAAAATCAGGTAGAGTTACTCCCCTTTGTTTAATCTGAAGTCCGTCCACCTTCTTTGTTACCACTTAATAGATCTTAGTATCCCTTTGTAGTCAGTTGCTCCCTTTTTCAGTTATTCCCATTTTCAGCTTTCTTTTCATTTTTCCATAATGACTTGAGTAATTACTTTAATTAGTTATATGAAATTATCATATGGATGATGTTGTATATTTATAACACCAGGTAAGTCCACTGAAGAATATATTACCTCCCTTGTATTTGTAGTTAAAACTGAACCAAACAGATGAAGCATGGAAAATGATAGGTGTTGAAACTGACCCGGAATTGATCTCAGCGTTGCTATGGGAATGGTTAGACCATCTACGAGAACCTGTGTTACGCAAACAAGATCTGGCCCACGTCAAACACGACGCTAACGACCCCATGTTGGTTTTACAGAAAATAGACAGGGTAGGTCAGCATATAGTTTGTTTTTCTTTTTAACAAGCTAGAAATGAAATGAATGGAGTTTGACGTCCTACTTTTCTGCACCATGTGGGCTAATGAAGACAGGGTGCAATGAGGGAAATTTTGCCAGGACAGCGGCATTAGCCTGTAGCACAAAGGGCCTCGTTTTTTTAACTCACATGCACATCTAAAATCTAATGCAAATTCTTTTTTCTGATATTTTTGGGTTTTTATTGTAATCTAACAAGTCTTCTACCACAATCTTGTTCTTATGGCATTATTTAACCAATCAAAGTATATCATTTTAAACCTGTTAAAACGGTGTAGAGAAATATCAGTTGGATTGGCAAATTCAGAGCTCTATCTCTAATAAAAACAAATACTGGGTACAATCTTTATTTATGTGGAATGATAATCTTTACAATATATAGTGGACTACTCCTGTTTATTTTTTGAATTATTCATTGTCCATCCAGAGATTATTTTCAGAATAATTTGGGTGGATTATTTGTAAATAAGACCATAACAATTATTTTGAAGCTGATTAAGCTCTAAATAGTTTTTATATTTTTGTGATATATTTATTTAGCAGAGTATTTATGAGAAAGGAAACCAATGATGCTAGAATTTATTCTATCTTATTTCAATTAGGTATAGAACAGTGGCATGTAACTTAAACTTTTTGAGAAAGAAACCAAGAAAAGTACGGTGTAAAATTCTATCTTATTCTATTTATAATTTCAGGGAGCTAAAGGAGTGATAGAATATTTTGCCAAAGTTCTGGTCAAGTTAGGGCCGTTACCAAAAAGCCTGAAATATCCTCTAATTGAGAAGATACTCTCGCATGTTACACATCACGTTGTTCATGTTAAATCTACCAATTCCGTCGCTATGCAAGAAACTCTGGAGAAGAAAGAACATTGGAGTGCCATGAAATCCAAATCTGCAATGAGACTATTTTATTTCTTTCAGAAATTATCAGATATAATGTTTGAATCTGGTGCTATCACTAGTAGATGATGGATTTTAATATGTTTGGGTATAGTTGTCTAGATATTTGTTTTATCAGCTGATTAAAGGGATTGTAAAGAGGTTTTCTAATTTTTTATGTGTATCAGGGACACTGATAGCATCAATTTGCACCATTCTAATTTCAATCAGACGTC
>NW_008708434.1:183357-186948 GCF_000327385.1 Lottia gigantea | reverse complement strand
ACGTTAGTTTTTGTGGAATTGCAAGAACCAAAGACAACTGATTTGGAATGGGAATGGTGCAAATTGATGCTATCAGTGTCCCTGATACACATTAAAAATTTAGAAGACCTCTCTACAGTCCCTGTAAGACAGTGAACATCATGCAGTGAGCAATGAGAGATATTTTCCCAGATGAAGTCTTCATTATTTGGATTTCAATCTGGCAACCTTGAGCCATATTTACTGTCACAATGAAATGAAATGAAAGTTTTACGTTTTACGTTGCAGTTAACTGGGTTTATGAAGACACCTTGTAGTTTGCAATGAGGATAATTTTGCCATGGCAGCGGCATTAGCCTACTTTTTTGGATTTCCAATTTATGTGACAGAAAGAAATATTTCATTCAACTGTATCAATCTGTTAAAACAAATATTAAGACTTATATTATAACAGTTAATGAATTTATTTACTTCATTGTATTTACTCTATTTATGACACAGTGTGCTAGACAGGTTTATACTAGAAACAATCAAATGAAATCCTAGTTTTCTTCACCTGCTTGGCTACTGAAGACAGACAACAATATATTTTTTATTCATCTGGTATTATGTACACGTTTATGATTTATGTTCTCCGTCCATGTTATTTCTTGTCATATTCAGTCTTAGGCTTCAATTCACAAATATAGCTACAAATTAGTTTCATGCTATGCGATCTAACTGAAGTGAGACAAGTAGAGATCTTCAGACAACTGACTTATATTCAGCCTGCGTCCCTACTGAAGTTAGACAAGTAGAGATCTTCAGACAACTGACTTATATTCAGCCTGCCTCCCTACTGAAGTGAGACAAGTAGAGCTCTTCAGACAACTGACTTATATTCAGCCTGCGTCCCTACTGAAGTTAGACAAGTAGAACTTTCTCATGTCTATAAATTTAATATAGTTTTATCATTTTTAATTACATATCTTGTTATTTATGTATATCATCTGTGTATGTTTCCGTCCAAATTATTTTATTGTCACAGACCAATATAAATAGTCATTTTTACTTCAAATTTTGTTTTAAACTTTATTTTCAGTAATAATTAAGAGGGAATAAGGAAATGTGCCATCTTTATAAACACATGAATTGTGTATAAATCTCCCAGTGGTCAACCATATTATTTTATTTTTAGAAATATTGGAATATTAAAACAGAACCTGAAACATGTTGTTACTAGGTATAGGGGTAGAAATATTAAAACAGAACCTGAAACATGTTGTTACTAGGTATAGGGGTAGAAATATTAAAACAGAACCTGAAACATGTAGTTACTAGGTATAGGGGTAGAAGTTTTAAAACAGAACCTGAAACATGTTGTTACTAGGTATAGGGGTAGAAGTTTTAAAACAGAACCTGAAACATGTTGTTACTCATAATATAATGCTGTTTTTATGTAGTTTTAATTACATCATGTTATCAGGTTTATTTTTTATTAAATCTCAATAGAGGAAGTAACTCCTATTTTATTTTGATGAATTTCATTTTGTTATAACTGATAGTATTTCTCTTTGTAAGAGTCCACTACTTTACAACTTTTACTCTAGATTTTGCCATACTTTGGACAAGATTTTGATTAAAGGAATTGTCTTGCTTGTCCAGATTTTTGTATCTCTGTATCCAACTCTTCATTAAGACAAAGATATAAATACATGTCTTTAAAATCCCTTTAAAGTGAGATTTTTAGGGACTGAGAAAGAGTGGTATATTGTTTGTAATTCTATGATATATTGAAGTGATATTGAAGATTAAGATAAAAGGATTATAATAGATTATCTGTCAACCTCGTAAATATTCAAATCTATATATATATATAAATAGATAGCTGAATCATCAAGTGATAGTGTCATCTAATTATTGGTAATTTTTCAAGGGATTTTGTACTATAATTATTGGTAATTTTTCAAGGGATTTTGTACTATAATTATTGGTAATTTTTCAAGGGATTTTGTACTATAATTATTGGCAATAAGTAGTCTTAAAACTTGTTAACTTGATGATAGAGAACAATTAAAGAGATAAAGTCTTTGAATGACATTTAGCAATTGTGAGTACGATATATAGACATAGCTTTATGGAACAACAATCACTGGTTAAAGTTTTATGCAAAGTTTCGACGTGTTTCCATGTGCCTGAGGACGACGGGGGAAACACGTCGAAACGTTGCATAAAACTTTAACCAGTGATTGTTGTTCTATAAAGCTGTGTCTATATAATGAAAGAGATATTATAAAGTATGTATTCACTTGACTGGTTGATAGAGCCTAAAGTTATATGGTTGGCTAAATATTCACTTTATCAGCTGATTGAACTGAGAAGATCTGTAGCACCCTCTAATTAATATGTGTTCCAGCAAGATTTTAAAACAAGATTTTATTACCAAATAGTCGAATCTTTAAAGTGTTAGTGTTGTTTAATTATTCATTATTAATTAATATATCTCAAACAAAGTTGAATCAGCCAATTATTCACCAACTGGTAGAAATCAATTAGTGATTTATCTACACTGTAAAAACTGGATGTACATTTACTTACTTTACATTTATGTAAATAACTTCCAATGAATGTTAAAAAACAGCTAAAACAGTGGCAACTTTTCTGCCAGTTAAAAATGGTAAATTTACATTAAATTTTTTACAGTGAAAGTCTAAGCTGGTATAGCCTGTCACAGTAGATAGCTTGTGTTTCAGTTAGGCCTGCTGTATAAATTTACACTGTGTTTTAACTTTGTAATATCACGTACATTATGTTTCTTCTTTACCTGATTGAAAGATTCCATAGATCTGTTCTTGCCATTGTATTAGTTTTGAGACACTTACAGCCATACGGTCTTCTGTTTAAGCTATGCAAGCTATGCCACCGCTCTGTAACAGATTCGGCTTTACGAAAATAGCCGAGGATTGCCGAAAGACTTGCAGCTTCTTTAAGAAACATTTAAACCAAACAGTACAAATATGAGCTGTAACTTACAGCCTGTAAGTGTGTGAGATACTTAAACATGTACAACGACTATAGAAGCCTCTGCATATCAGAATACATTATCTCGGCCCCACCCCCAATCTATCTATTGGCTTGTAACCCACAAGTTATATTATCTAGTTATTATAATTACTCTGTGGTATTGTTATTGTACTCTGTTTATTATTGATGTTAAAAACTGAATAAAACTATTCCATCCACTGAATAATAAACTTCATTTTTATATACACATTATAATGTGGACGTATAACACCCTCGCTCATGTCCGTTCGTCAACAATTGGCCCGTGAATGCGATAGAGGCCTAACTTTTTGTCAAACGTTTATTACATTTTATGTGTACGAAAGATCTCGGACAAGTTAAAAGTTGGGTACGATTCGACAAAAATTGGCAACCCTGAAACACTAAAAATCTGACAGATGTGGCTTGTAAATATTACAGACAACAGTTTTTGTCGGTGTTTCAATCCTTGATATACAAAACATATATTGAAGTAGGACGTATCTTGCTTAGCAACCACCTGTTTATCAATGTATAACCAGTAAGGGTAAAGGGAGGAGGTGAACCCCCCCCCCCCCACCCCCCCTATCA
>NW_008708434.1:101274-183307 GCF_000327385.1 Lottia gigantea | reverse complement strand
CCAAAATCAATTCAATTTTTAGATTATTTTCTAGGGAGATCCCTTTCAGACATCGGAGGCTTGTCACTAATACACCTCTACAGAGTTGCGGATTTATCCCCCATTGTGTCAGTCTGTCCTCTATTTGTGCCGCGACTCTCTCTTAACAGGTTTGTCTAAAAAAAATATCTACAGTAAAAAAATCATTTCTGCCCTACAACAATAAATCATTTACAGGTCTACCTTAAAAAAAACCATTTCTGCCCGGTCTCAATATTTACTACTTTTGGTTTGACAACATTACTACATTAACGAACTTTAACATTCTTTAATCACCAACTTACATTGCTAGCCGCACTCTGGGGCAAGTAGTGTCATTTTAACCCCTCCACTGGTAAAATATATCCAAATTCAAATTATACAGAACTGGGCAGTGTGGTTAGATTTAGTTTTAATACCGTAATATATTTATTCAGATATACACATACTTCAGAGTGCATTATTTCTAGGTCAAATCCCCCCCCCCCCCCACCCCGATAGAAAACATTCTGGGGACCCCCTTGATCTTAGTAAACTAAAAAGGTAGTAGATTTTGAAAGTGTGGTCGACCTGAACTTGAAGAAAGGTAGAAGGTTATGAAGCGTCATATTGGACCATTACAATTTGCCGTCCTTTGTTTGTGGTTTCTTTAATTCCAGTAAAACTTGTCGATATTATGAATTCGCTAATGTTGGACTAAAATGGTATTTCAAATAGTGACCTTCAAGCTTGTTCGACATTTTAGGAAACACACTTAATGTCACTGTTTCATTGAATTGTTTAGAAATACTCTTTTATATCTCATAAGAATGTCATGTGGAGGTTTTAACCTTTCCATATTCAATTACCAACCAGATATCAATCCACGCTACAATGTTGGTGTATGTTATACTTTCTGTCCAGGGCTCAATCTACTATGTTGGTGTTTATCCTATCTGTCCTACCACACGATAAGGTTAAAACGTACATCGACCCTGATGGCACACCGCGACGTGTGTCAAACTTTCCGTTGTTGTTGGGCCGGTTGAGATTTAATGTTCAGCATGCCACAATGTTGGTGTATATTACTCTGTATATTTCAATTGATATTCAATAACAATGATCTATTCTTCTCTAAAACAAACAATCATTGTTTACTTTTAAACCAAGATAAGATGATCTCGTAATCTGGGCTGAAACTCGGGTATAAAACAGACCCGGGGGATTACAAAGGCCCAAAATTAGAAAATATATTGGTAGAAAATGATGCTATTGGTTTCTGGATTGGCCATCTTGGCCGCCATCACTTCAGGCGCTCCTGTCAAGGAATGCCATGATTTGTTGGTGAATTCAGGATTTTCGGCAAATTTCAACGAAACTGTGGCTCATGCCATTCATTCTATGAATCTGGAAGCTCTGAAAATGTTTGTTCCTGAAGCTACCAAGAAAAACAGAGTACCGACTGTAAACCATGATCTTCGAGAGAAACAGAAGGTAAGACATGACGCTTGTATTAAAAAAGAATTCTGTTAAAATAAAAATACGTACAAGCAAGACAAATCTATAAATCAAAAATCTCGTCCAAAGAATGGGAAGTTACTGGGAAAAGTGTGACCTCGGGAACAAAATATTATAACGAGAGAGTCACCAACCATAATGCTGGTTATACACATTTTGTTAGTCTTGTAAAACCATTGCCAAGAGATCAAGTCCAAGGACCAACTGGAAGACAGTGATTTCGGGATTGTAAGTTGATCTTATAAAAAAGTTTTCAACTGATCCTATAGAACCGAATATATTTATTGTCTGTGTAAAATCTCAGGTTAATAATTTAGACTCTCATATTATCCATTGCCAGTTTTTGCCACGGGAGTAAAGACATTTGTAAATATAACTGTCTAAAGAGGATGGATCTCGGGCAGACAGGAAACAAGACTCCATAATATAAATATTTGTTCTTCGCATCTCTCGTTCCTGTAGAAAATTAGCGTTTGACCTTATTTTGTCATGGCAAGTGTGGAAGGATCGTCTCCTCTACTATTACACTCCCCAAGCCTTGAAAGATGCTGCTCAATATCTGAAATGTGTCAAATATCAGGTTTAGTCAGTCAGTTCCCATTTGATACGAAAAAAACACTGTTAATACGAACCAACTTTCCTTTAATACGAACCAACTTTCCCTTAATACGAACCAACTTACCTAAGTACCACAGATACTTTCGTATGTTCCTTTGTATCGACTCGACTATGGTTTTTCTTTTTGTATAAAATAATTCATTAATAAATATTCAAAATATTTCTATATTGGTTGTTGAGATCTGTTCAAAGGGGGTGTAATGCAGTCAACATTGTCACTATTTAAAATGAAACTCCGGCGTCAAGATGAAAGTGAACGAAACGACAACCTCAGCTTTAAGGCTGCAGATATAATCACAAATCAAAGGCCATGCTGAAACGTTTGTACCCTGAAGAACCAGACGCCGGACATCTAAACCATAAAAATTTATTTTCTGGTTCGAGCTCTGGTTGCTTAGCAGTAATGCCAACTCTACCCTTCTACAATTATTCATCAAGGGATTGCATAATTTATCCTAGCCCAGCATCTGAATTTACCAACCAAATAACCCATTTCTGTCAAATCATGGCTTTCTAAGAATACGAATTAAGAAGGGAGAATTTCACCCCACTACCCATCGCATCAGCCCGTATATGATATACTCTTGTATTCCCTACCGATACTAATAGAGAGAGACTGCAACAGTACCCCCCCCCCCCCCCCCTCCTTCTCTTCAGCTCGTATATATATGTTCTAGCTTACGCTTGTGTTCTCTACCGTTACTGTAAGGGAGACTTCAAGGCTCAAGGAATCAAAGAAGAAATCACACCACGTTTGTATGCCGCGAGAGATTGACCACTGCAGATAACCACAATGTCTTTCTTCTCTAGCAAGTTACTGTATTGGAGACATGAATAGCGACATTGAACAAGAATAATCAGATAAGGGACGAACCCTCGTCCGCCATCTTGACAACATCACAATCATGCCGAGCTCATCTTCAAATTCATCTTCAATTTGAGATTTCTCGACACCACAGAGTCTGAACTATCAGCTTTTTAGTCAACAAGTCGTCCCTTCAACTCGACAAAAAGCTGAATGTAAAAAAAACAAGCGGATGAAAAGACGAATGTAAATATTTAAGGTTTGAGAGATCTTCACCTGATGGAAGTTCTTGTCCAGACTGAGGAGCAGCGGGTGTTCAACACGTGACTTGTCTCCATTCTGACCAATCAAACAACGAGACTGAAATTGAGGTTTTGATGACGTGATCAAGGAATGAGTGCAAACCATGAACACAGCGTAATCAATACCTGACAAATTGGTACCAGTATTTGGTTAAATGAAAAATAGAGATAAGCCAAGCCCTTGTAATTAAAAGCTACATGGAATTTCTGAAAGTATTGTCCTGTCCTAAAATTGTTTTTCCACAATACATTTAAAAGTGCTGGTAGAGAAGATAAGAGTCAATTTAGTCTTTTTCCACCCTCTGTGGTCGATTAGCTTCTGTTAAAAGGACAGATTCGCTTATTTGGGGGGTTGAGTTGGTTTACAGAGGTACTAGAAAAGAGAAATATACTGAAATCGCATCATTCCTTTAAAACAATCTAATAATTCGATTTAAAGCTAAAATTTCATTGTGAGCTGTTAACACCCTTACTGATCAGCTTAGCTAAAAACTACTGTTTCTGAGCACGATTGATCAAACGGATGGCGAATCTCTCCCTTTAACTGATACTAAATTCTACGTCTATAAAGACGTACAGCAACAATGAAGATTCGAGGTCTTAGAAATCATTAACCCTTGGAAGCATCCCCCCACCCTCACCCCCTATTGCAAATCTTGACTGATATGTTAAAGCGCCCTGTTATGTAATATTTTATGTACGTATATGGAAACGCTACTATATTTTCTATGATATATTTTTCTAGATTTCGAGATGCAATCAGTAGCAGTGGTGGAGCCAGGTTTCCGTCCGAGAGGGGGAGGGGGCGAAATACCTGAGTTTGCCCGATTTTCTAACCACGTTATGATATTTTTGCCCGAAAAAACATGCTTTTGGGACGGCGAGGGGGCGAACTTTTCACATGAGGAAGTATATCAATCAAAAGTGAGTAAGTATTTTAAAATTAATAGTGTGCCTAATAGAGTAAGCGTGCCCTATCTCACAAGATTGAAACAGTTAAACCTTTCTTGCCAATTTTTTTGACAACATATTTTCAATTTGTACAGTACTTTATACACAGATTATAACGATGAGTCAACTGCCAGAACCCATCATTTAAATCAAAAGTAGAAAACCAAGATATATTGAAATGCACCATATCAAACGTATCTCATTTATCCTTTGATGTAAGCATGGTAAGAAACGAAAGTATCTTATTTACTTCTATATAGTCAATACGAAATCGTCGTTCATCTTCTGCCACCTTGACAATAACGATCGTGTACGTTTTGGTATAAGTAGGAAGCACTTTGAAAATAAAACAGAAAAGCTCAGATTTTGGACCAGGGTAAAGTATGCACGCTACCAAGCTGAAATTTACAGGGAGTATTTAGATTGACCCTCTCGACATGGCGAAAAAACATAACTCAAATAATAGGGCATTTTAGTTTTTAAAATCAAAGTTAAACGAAATGTTAACGTCCGTTTTTTTACAAAGTATACACTATTAAATATGGACTCTTTAAAAGGGTTGATTCCGAAGTTGACAAATCTAAATTGTTAACTATGTGGATTCTGAAAGGTTACATTCGGAAGATGACAAACCAGTGCCTTCTCAAACAATTGGTATTTCACAAATATAAGGGATGTGTTGAGAAGAGGTACAGGGTATATCATTGAACTTGGTTGTGTTTGTATAAAAAACGGCCTGTAAACAATCCTCTTTGCCTCCAAAATTATCAGGTTGGTTCTTGGTATACCAGTTAGTTACCTTGGCACCATTAAACCACTTCCAGTCTTCTGTATCAGCTACTAATTCTATACCACCTACCAAACTTCGTTTAACAGTCTTATCTGAAAATTATATAACAAAAATCCCAATGCTACATTTGAAATTGTAAGTATCAATTACTCTGGACTATTTCTGGCATATTGCTATACGATATTGCGATATGATATGCCACGATACGCGTATCGCATCGCAACGTTGTATATCGATACTTGTTGACGATGCCTCTCATTCCATAAGAAAGTGGAGATTTTGATTTTGCAATTTTTTCACTGAAATTGATAGAAACTTTTTAGAAGACAGTAACCACTTCTATCAACTATATTACCAAATATCACAGTTATAAAGTTATAAATTAATATATATAGAAACTATTTATAAGACAGTGGACATTAACCACTTCTATCAACTATATTACCAAATATCACAGTTATAAAGTTATAAATTAATATATATAGAAACTGTTTATAAGACAGTAGACATAAACCACTTCTATCAACTATATTACCAAATATCACAGTTATAAAGTTATAAATTAATATATATAGAAATTATTTATAAGACAGTAACCACTAACCACTTCTATCAACTATATTACCAAATATCACAGTTATAAAGTTATAAATTAATATATATAGAAACTGTTTATAAGACAGTAGACATAAACCACTTCTATCAACTATATTACCAAATATCACAGTTATAAAGTTATAAATTAATATATATAGAAATTATTTATAAGACAGTAGACACTAACCACTTCTCTCAACTATATTACCAAATATCACAGTTATAAAGTTATACATTAATATATATAGAAACTATTTATAAGACAGTGGACATTAACCACTTCTATCAACTATATTACCAAATATCACAGTTATAAAGTTATACATTAATATATATAGAAACTTTTTATAAAACAGTAGACACTAACCACTTCTATCAACTATATTACCAAATATCACAGTTATAAAGTTTTATATTAATATATATAGAAACTTTTTATAAAACAGTAGACACTAACCACTTCTATCAACTATATTACCAAATATCACAGTTATAAAGTTTTATATTAATATATATAGAAACTATTTATAAGACAGTAACCACTTCTATCAACTATATTACCAAATATCACAGTTATAAAGTTTTATATTAATATATATAGAAACTTTTTATAAAACAGTAGACACTAACCACTTCTATCAACTATATTACCAAATATCACAGTTATAAAGTTATACATTAATATATATAGAAACTATTTATAAGACAGTAACCACTTCTATCAACTATATTACCAAATATCACAGTTATAAAGTTTTATATTAATATATATAGAAACTATTTATAAGACAGTAACCACTTCTATCAACTATATTACCAAATATCACAGTTATAAAGTTATAAATTAATATATATAGAAACTATTTATAAGACAGTGGACATAAACCACTTCTATCAACTATATTACCAAATATCACAGTTATAAAGTTATACATTAATATATATATAGAAACTATTTATAAGACAGTAACCACTTCTATCAACTATATTACCAAATATCACAGTTATAAAGTTATACATTAATATATATAGAAACTATTTATAAGACAGTAACCACTTCTATCAACTATATTACCAAATATCACAGTTATAAAGTTTTATATTAATATATATAGAAACTATTTATAAGACAGTGAACACTAACCACTTCTATCAACTATATTACCAAATATCACAGTTATAAAGTTATAAATTGATATATATAGAAACTGTTTATAAGACAGTAGATACTAACCACTTCTATCAACTATATTACCAAATATCACAGTTATAATGTTATAAATTAATATATATAGAAACTATTTATAAGACAGTAACCACTTCTATCAACTATATTACCAAATATCACAGTTATAAAGTTATACATTAATATATATAGAAACTGTTTATAAGACAGTGAACATAAACCACTTCTATCAACTATATTACCAAATATCACAGTTATAATGTTATAAATTAATATATATAGAAACTATTTATAAGACAGTAACCACTTCTATCAACTATATTACCAAATATCACAGTTATAAAGTTATAAATTAATATATATAGAAACTATTTATAAGACAGTGGACATAAACCACTTCTATCAACTATATTACCAAATATCCCAGTTATAAAGTTATACATTAATATATATAGAAACTATTTATAAGACAGTAACCACTTCTATCAACTATATTACCAAATATCACAGTTATAAAGTTATAAATTAATATATATAGAAACTATTTATAAGACAGTGAACACTAACCACTTCTATCAACTATATTACCAAATATCACAGTTATAAAGTTATGAATTAATATATATATAGAAACTGTTTATAAGACAGTGGACACTAACCACTTCTATCAACTATATTACCAAATATCACAGTTATAAAGTTTTATATTAATATATATAGAAACTATTTATAAGACAGTGAACACTAACCACTTCTATTAACTATATTACCAAATATCACAGTTATAAAATTATACATTAATATATATAGAAACTTTTTATAAGACAGTGGACACTAACCACTTCTATCAACTATATTACCAAATATCACAGTTATAAAGTTATGAATTAATATATATATAGAAACTATTTATAAGACAGTGGACACTAACCACTTCTATCAACTATATTACCAAATATCACAGTTATAAAGTTTTATATTAATATATATAGAAACTATTTATAAGACAGTGAACACTAACCACTTCTATTAACTATATTACCAAATATCACAGTTATAAAATTATACATTAATATATATAGAAACTTTTTATAAGACAGTGGACACTAACCACTTCTATCAACTATATTACCAAATATCACAGTTATAAAGTTTTATATTAATATATATAGAAACTATTTATAAGAAAGTGAACACTAACCACTTCTATCAACTATATTACCAAATATCACAGTTATAAAATTATACATTAATACATTTAGAAACTTTTTATAAGACAGTGGACACTAACCACTTCTATCAACTATATTACCAAATATCACAGTTATGAAGTTAAGACTTAACATATATAGAGAAACTTTGAAAATAAAATGTTAATTTTATTCCATTACCCCATATCGCAATATGTATCGTATCGTGACCCTTGTATCGCACTATGTATCGTATCGTGGCATGATTGACGATACCAAGCACTACTCTGGACACCTGATATCTGAAACACTCTAATTTCATACCGCCTACCACCATGATGAAAGAATTGTACCTTAAAATACCTAAAATAAATATCGACAAAACTAGAAATATAATAAACATAAGGATCTTTACTTGTGGCTTGTTTGAGAAATACAGCTAGAAATGTCTGTCTCTCCTCTGTATCAATGATGATTAAATGTCCGCCATCTTGTTCACATCTCTTCTCAGCTTCTAGTACTGTCTTTTTCTCAGGATCAGTTGGAAACATTTTAAAACACAGTTTGATCTGGGAATTCTTGTGGTAGGATGCAGGACAGGATTCTGAAATTTGAATTTAAAAAATGAGGAATTATGGCAATACCAATATCAAGTTATTACAATATCAAGTTATTACGACCCCGGCTTATACCTTGACTCCATTGTCGCCTTTCTTGTTTCACATCTTCACAATGTCAAGTTATTACGACCTCCGGCTTATATATTGACTCTATTGTCGCCTTTCTTGTTTCACATCTTCACAATGTCAAGTTATTACGACCTCCGGCTTATACCTTGACTCCATTGTCACCTTTTATTATTTCACATCTTCACAATGTCAAGTTATTACGACCTCCGGCTGATACCTTGACTCCATTGTCGCGTTTCCTGTATCACATCTTCACAATGTCAAGTTATTCCGACCTCCGGATCTCACACAAAATCAAATGTAAATTAAAAAATTACTGAATCAAAAAAAATCAGTGAATTAACAAGGGAGTGGGGAATTGAACATAAATATTTAATTTTAACTCTATGATTCCGAACATCCGATGAGAACACCTCGTGTGTAATATTGTCCCGGAGTTTCATTTTCTGGTGGGATAATAGGATGTCGATAGACAAAAAATCTAACATAAAATATATTATGTGATTATGTGTATAAACAGAAAAAACCTGCGTAAACTGTATAAATCCGCGTAGCGGTTTATACAGTGTACACGGGTTTTTTCTGTTTATACATCGATAAACTGAAAAATGTTCAGGTCATTTCTTATTATTAAATCAACTCGAATACATGTTTAAATACTTATCTAATATAACAACAACTTCGGGCACTAAATTCGCGCATAAATACCTAAAATTTTAACATAAGGTTAATGAACTGACGCCTTAGAGTGGCCACGTCAATCAAACTCAATGTTAAAAGTAGTGTTAAGGGGCGGAGCTTATATTTACATTCAGTTTACACAGATATAAACCGAATGCACGTGACCGCTGTTATCCAATCAAATTGCGTGATACCATGTAAACAGAATCATGATTTCACTCAACTCTCGTTTGTTCTAAAATAAATCTTCATTCCCTTCTATATAAAAAGCATTATATATTCAGAACGGATATGGAAAAGTATCTTCTGTCAACTAGAGTATTCTTACTCTTTTAGACAAATGATACAACTTTTCATTATGAATTACTCACTAATGATTGATACACTTCCTCATGTGAAAAGTTCATTAGCTGCTACCAATGTTTCACCAATATGTTGTTAAAGATTTCGGGTTTCGTTTTACGGTTAGGATCGTTATATACTTGGTTTGTTTATTCAATCGATATTTTTCATGTTTTCTAATTGCAAGTGTTTTGATTGTGGATATATAAAATGATATCTCACCTGATAACTTCCAATAATATTCAAATCCAGTTTTAGGAATGGCCGTCGAAGTTAATATAGCAACAGTAGAATACAAATAACAATTTATATTGTCATTATCCTCAGCATTATCCTTCACATTATCATTGTTATCATTGTTATCATTATCCTTGCTAGATCTATAACTAAATGAACGACACTGTGAAGACTCACTACAAGTTATTGAACAGGAAAATACAGACAGATCTGATTTAGAATCATAGTATCCAGATATTTCAAAATCTTTGATATACACACGTTTATAGTGACTCTGTGAGAAGCCAGACACTGTGACAACAAACACAACTTTTAATACAAAATAAAACAATACACAATTCATCCTAATTTACTCCAAAAAACTACAATTCAATCTTCCAAGTAACAAGACGTTTGAATGATAATCAATCTTTTCATTTTCTAATTCTATAAAAGTTTGTGTTATTTGTACAATATACTTAAGTAATTAATACAAAATAAGAAATGAAAACCAATTAATCACTAAAGAAGTGGTACGGTATTAAAGATTGACAGATCGCTATCAAACAATTCTGTAGACGAGAGTACTTGAGAGCTCGAAAATCGATTGATTATAAAACAATACAGAATAATATTGAAATTAAATATTGACAAGTAACAAACGCAATGATTTGGTGTTCAGTGTTGATATGTTTTAAAAAGTTCTCGTCACATAACCAAACTAATATTTAACAAGCTGTGGAACCAAGTCTTCGTTTAGAAATGACTGTTGTGATTTCCTGACTTATACAAAAAATATAACGATGAGTCCGTCTACTTGCCAGAACCCATCTTTTAAATCAAAAGTAGAAAACCATATAATGATTAATTGAAATACACCACGTCAGACGTATCTCATTTAGTCTTTGTTGTTAGCATGGTTAGGAACGAAAGTATCTTATTTATTTCTATATAGTCAACACAAAATCGTCATTCACCTTCTGCCTTCTGAACAATGACCATCGTGCTAGTCCATGGCCCCATGATTGAGTCCTCAATCAAATAAATATTACTTAACTACATTTTTACTTTTAAAAATAAACATCACAAAAAGGATATCAATGATTGGTTTAGTTTTTTAATCGAAAAGTATTTTGATGAACTGCAACATAATGTAATACTAAACTAAGCTTATCAAGTGATCGATTTTTGTTCACCTAAAAAATTTTTGGTCATCTAAAATTAAACAAGAGTTGCCTCCCATTTCCACTATCAATATTTCCAAGTCTCTGCATTTGTAATTTGAAAAGACGTTTGTTTGATATCTATTGTGGCTGTCGTTGACTATTAGTTTTCACCATTTTATCATCAAGTTGGTTCAAGATGACGACATAGACTGACGTTAACATGACGCCAGACAGACGTCAAGATGACGACATAGACTGACGTCAAGATGACGACATAGACTGACGTCAAGAAGACGACATAGACCGACATAGACTGACGTCAAGATGACGACATAGACTGACATTAAGATGCCGACGTGATGGTGACATCGACATAGACTGGCGAAAATATGGCATGTCGATTTGAGCCAAGATTCTGATATTAAAATGGGTATGTCAACTGTGTCGGAGGGCGATGTCGACTGAAATTAAGATATCTTTATAAGCATAGCATAATACGAAAATCATTTGGACGCTCTGTATGGGATTTCGAGTTGAGCAAAGACCCTGAAATGGGTAATAAAAAATGTTGAACACCATTCCCTTACACTATAGGTATTTCACATATAAAACGGTATTTTCTCGAAGCCTCACAAGGTTGGTTGGGTATCTAATTAGTTATAGATCGGGCGCTAGGTAGAGTTTAATCATAAAGTTGAGCCAAAAAGGTTTGATGTCTCCAAAGTAAAGATATTGATATAGGACTTTAAAATCAAGAATTATTAAGGTCGCCGATTGGTTCATTATTTAGGCACAGCTCTACAAAGATCCCCCGAAGTCATGTTTAATCGAAATATCGAGATCGAGCCCATCGATACTTTTTCATAAAAGGTAACTATGACGTGTACTGATCATGAAACTGCATCATAAGAAAGATGACTAAGAACACCTTTAATTGGGTCTAATTAGCGTTTTAAACTTTTTTTGCTGCATTGGATTGATTGAAAATTAGTTTCATTTTTTGAAATATTTAAAAGAATTATGTTTATGTTATTTATACTGTACACTAATGATATTTTCACAAAGTAAAAATCAATAAGTTATCAGTCAGATCAGTC
Source organism: Lottia gigantea (assembly GCF_000327385.1). Taxonomy (NCBI): domain Eukaryota; kingdom Metazoa; phylum Mollusca; class Gastropoda; family Lottiidae; genus Lottia; species Lottia gigantea. Next base: position 171,162 of record NW_008708434.1, on the reverse strand, counting down.
AAAATCTCTTGGAAGCTAGCAGTGAATTTTTTTGATTCACATTTTGCTTTTAATTAACACAAAAACCCTGAATGAAAAACATTTCGACGAACATAACGATTCATTGTTTATTCACGGATTTACATAACATTTTCTGCGGTTGGGTGAATCATGTTTAATTATATGGGCTTTTTTATTTTTCATCCTCTCGCTTCTTAAGATTTGTAAGCATTATTTAAATATTGAAAGTTGGTCTCAATAACATTATTAACGTATAAACCCAATTGATCAAGTGATAAACTATATAATTGACGAAGTCATACTAGCAATGTAAAAATTGATGAATATACTACAGCAGGATGCATATATACTGTGTAGATATAAAATAAGTAATCTGACAAAAAGAACAACTTAAAGGAGGAGAGTCGGCATATTTGGGGATTGATTTGGGTCTTTATTGTGCTTTGATAGTCTTAAGAAGTACTTAAAAGCACGGAAATCCCTTCAAATATACCTCAAACTAGAAATTTCACTGTCTATTTCTATATATGTTTTTATATATGGCATAGTCTGGCCAGAAAATGTAACTTTCAAACGTAAATAAATATAGATACACATGGATTTGAAATCTCAAATTTTGAAGATGAGTTATGGACACTATTACTGATGTAGACAAAAAAATCATTTTTCTGAAACTAAGGTATGTAGGTCGAACGGATAGTGAAGGTGCTCCTTTAGAAATTGTAAATCAGAAATCGTATTTGCCATAAACCTTTGTGTAAGTCAAATGTAGAGAAAAAGCTCGTGGAAGAATTTACTGAACCAATGTACCACTGTACTTTGCTTTGAAACAAAAGAGATTTATCATGATATATTAATATGATAAATCAACAAAAAACCTCTAATTACCGTCTGGTTTCTGAACAATGACTACCGTGTAAGCACATGTTAGTTTACTTAAGGCTACCAAAGATCTGAGTTTTCTTTACACAATGCTACCATTACAAATATTTATCTAAAATATTCGATTAGTTTTACCATGGTGATATCATCCTATACAATATCTTATAATATATATTATTCTATATCAGTTTAATCGTAATATATCATAATTAGATGATAAGTTACCGGTTTTTCAACAGGCAAACAAAGTAATTTTAACAGTAGAATGTAATGTAGCCACAAAGCGAAGAGAGATAAAAGCCCGAATTAAATTTTAAATTAAACAGAGTTAAACAGAGAGTGGAATCAGATGTTAAAGAAAGAATAAATAAATAAATAAACCAGGTACCAGTGTATGTGAACGACTGGGCTGGTTATTGATATTCCCCTTAGATCATCTTATATTGATATTGACTTTTCAACTTTTATACTCTATCTAACTTAACTAAATGTATAAAAGCATTTATAATAACAACATTCAGTGGATATTTAAGGATTGAATGAACGTGGGTATATAAACCTTGCTTCATCGTGTGAAAATATGAAGCGTGGACTTCCCGATAACAAAATGTATATATATATATATATATATAATCTTTAAATGACATTTAGAAGTAGGTAGAACATTCAACAAGAACAACTATTATGGATTATTTGATTTAATTTTGCAATGTTTCAATTCACATACAGGAATCTTTATCTTTTAGTTATTCTGTATTTCCATTATTAATTGTTATGCTTGATAAAGATTCCTGTATCTGAACTGAAATGGTGCAAAATTAAATTAAAGGAGTAGTATATCCATAATAGTTGTCCTTGCTAATATATATATATATTTTTTAAATAATGGTAACAGGTATGGTTGGAAATATTGAAGAATATTTATTGGTTATATAAATTTAACGCAGTGTTTAACACGAGTTTAATCAGAGTATTACAGTAGTTGATCTAGAAAGAGATTTACCTCTAATTCACCTGTAATTTAGCAACTTTTAAACTCTGTAAGCTAAAGGTGTAATTGGTAGTTACAATAAAAACAATAAGAGAATACTGACTGAGATATGATAGAGTGGTTGGATGTAGCCAAGGGTAACACACTAGTGGTTCTGGAAAGAGATTTTATTTAATGTCTCAATTCTGATAATGATGTCTTTACTGACGACATGTGGAGGATGTATATCTCTTTTGAGAAGTTTGGTTCTATTCCAGATGATTTTATGGATTGACAGTAAACCTATAGATGGTGACCCAGTCTGCTTGCCATCAACATTCAGACGTATTGAAATCTACACTAAACTTTTGAGTGGGTTTGCTAATATAACTACGGAAACGTCCCTGACAGGCTGCTCCGAACAGTGTGCTGGTTTTAGTGGTTGTCAGTCGTTTGGTTTCAACACCATCAACAAGACATGTTACCTGTATATGGACCGAGTCAAAATTTCGTCAAGTTCTACGACTGAAGAGGGAATGGTGTATTATTGGTTACTTAGAGGTATGTCGGTATGAAATACTTACTCACTTATGATTGATATACTTCATATATATACCTCGTATGAAAAGTTCATTAGCTGCTACCAATGTTTTGGATGTCGGGTTTCGTTTGCAGTTCAGATCGTTAGTACTTAGTTTAATTATTAGATTTAGCGAACCTGGTCCAATAAATTTTCAAACTCCACGTATGATTTTTCAGAATATAATATTGTCAGTAATCTAAATAATTGATATAATGTTGGTTATTTAAAATTTTTTGTCGCCTTTTTAAAGACCAGAACAATTCAGGATAAAGATCTAAAAATACGTCGTCTCCAGGCCCGTAACTATAGAAGGGGAAGGGGGGAGGGGCCTGTAAAATTTTGACAACCGACCAATTTCATAACTTCAACTATAGCCCCTCTGGATATATTACTCTCCCCACCCCTCTCCTTCTTCTCCTCCCCCGAGCAATCAAGTCTGGCTACGGGTCTGGTTGCTGATCGGTTCTATCGATGAAGATATTGAAAAATTCTTATGACAGGAATAATATAAAGATTATCGATTAACGACATGGATGGATTAGAATATCAGTTAGGAGAATAATTAATACATACAATAATATCAACTATATTAAATAAAAACATCAATTTAAATTTATAGAATTGATTTTACAATGAAAATAGAAATATTGTCTATTTATTTACATCTAATCAATAGAGAGTACTGTTTCATGAGAAAATATCGGCGTTAAACATCATCTTTATTTAATTTCATCATCAGCATCTTAACCTCTAAATTTTTGACACAAGGTTACATAAAACCTTGATTGGTCTCTACCTTGAAAAAGGTTTATGGTTGTCAAAAGGATCTGGTTGATCGCTAAGGCACTACAGTGTCAAAGTTGTTGACGGATGTTTTAGTTTAGGTTGGGTGTAGACCATCATTTGTCAATTTGTGATTAATATCATTCCTGGAATATTCAATTTCGATCTCATTTCCCCTACATAGAAACTGATTTTCTAGATATTGGCGGGTGTCGTGCACGAGGCAGAGTATACTCACTCTTTCTGGGACACCTGATACTACCTCCCTCGAGAGGTCCACTTTTATGTATATAGTTTCATTTCCGGGATATCGTTAACCGATTGTTTTTTCACCTGATTTTCTCCTATCCGTGGGTTTTCCGACTGGTTTTGAAACTTTGGTATTCTTTCGTTCCGCTTTACTACTGATATCTTATAAATATAAAATAAGTTGCGGCGCCAAAGTATGTGTTAGAATGCAACACATCCACTTTACGAACTTTTCCTCAGACCCATATTGAGAAGTTTGTGACAAGCCTTAATAATTACCCCTCCGACCCCCCACCCCATTAATTCAATCTACCCCCTATTTGTACCCCCCAATCTCGGTAGGCTGACGCCGACACTGGTGGAATATAGTTGCTTATTTATAACTTATTTATAACTTATTATAAATTATAATTCTAGACACCTGCCCAGCATCCTATTACAAGAATCCTGAGCTCAGCCTGTGTTTTCTACCATTTCTGTCTGATAAGAAACCAGTACTAGAAGCTGAGAAGAGGTGTGAACAAGATGGCGGACATTTAATCATCATCGATTCAGTGGAGAAGGAGAAATTTTTAGCTGAATTTCTCACAGTTGGTAAATGTCGTGGTTTGAATATTTAACCTAGTTATGAGATTTTTGACCATAAAACTTGCTTTCGGGGCTCCAAGGGGGGGGGGGGGGGGGGCTGTATGAACGTACTACATTTCCGATATCAACGCCATCTTAATTAGACCACATGGTGCAGAAAAGTGGAAGGTAAAACTCCATTCATTTCAATAACCGTTATTAAGAAATTGGTCCGTTCATTTATCTTTTTTACGGTAATTGTTTAGAAATTGTAGTTTCATACGTAAGGTATCCCAAACTCGTCGAGTAATTAACACCTACTGTTTTCAATAAGAATTTATCAAGGTTTTCTACTTTTTCAGACCAAAAACAAGTGAAAAGTTTGGTAGGTGGTGTGGAATTAGTAGCTAGTACAGAAGACTGGAAGTGGTTTAATGGTGCCAATGTAACTAACTGGAATGTCGACCAACCTGATAATTATAAAGGCATTGAAGACTGTTTACAGGCTGTTTTTAAACCAAAAACAAAGACTACCGTGTTTAATGATACACCTTGTGAGGCTTCGAAAAAACACCGTTTTATATGCGAAATACCTATAGTGTAAGGGAGGGGTGTTCAACCTTTTTTTCTTTCGCCCATTTCAAGGTTTTTGGTCAACTCGACACCCCATAAAGAGCGTCCACATAACTTATAATATTTATTTGGTATAAAGGTTCATCAACTCAGTATCCCTTACAAAGTGTCCAAATCTTTATTATGCTATACACTTTTATAGAGTCAACATAGTTAATACTGTTTATCAAATTATGTCAACTTGGTTGTATTAAGCTAATTTATCAAAATAAAAACTCTAATCTAGTCGCATTCTGTCATTGTACCAAACAGTCTACTAGCTAGTTAGACATGATAGTTTGGTATACTCTAGTCTCATTCTGACCACAGAAAACTGTTATTGCCATATTGTACAACAGCGCCATGGATCAGCATTTGCTGGATTATAGGCACTATAGAAATAAATTATTATTATTATTATTATTGTACCAAACAATCTACTAGCTAGTTAGACACGATAGTTTGGTATGTTCTAATCTCATTCTGACCACAGAAAACTGTCATTGTACCAAACAATCTACTAGCGAGTTAGACACGATAGTTTGGTATGCTCTAATCTCATTCTGACCACAGAAAACTGTCATTGTACAAAACAATCTACTAGCTAGTTAGACATGATAGTTTTTGGTATGTTCTAATCTCATTCTGACCACAGAAAACTGTCATTGTACAAAACAATCTACTAGCTAGTTAGACACGATAGTTTGGTATGCTCTAATCTCATTCTGTCTACAGAAAACTGTCATTGTACAAAACAATCTACTAGCTAGTTAGACATGATAGTTTGGTATGCTCTAGTCTCATTCTGTCTACAGAAAACTGTCATTGTACAAAACAATCTACTAGCTAGTTAGACATAATAGTTTGGTATGCTCTAATCTCATTCTGACCACAGAAAACTGTCATTGTACCAAACAATCTACTAGCTAGTTAGACACGATAGTTTGGTATGCTCTAGTCTCATTCTGACCACAGAAAACTGTCATTGTACTACACAATCTACTAGCTAGTTAGACACGATAGTTTGGTATGCTCTAATCTCATTCTGACCACAAAAAACTGTCATTGTACCAATCAATCTACTAGCTAGTTAGACACGATAGTTTGGTATGTTCTAGTCTCATTCTGACCACAGAAAACTGTCATTGTACCAAACAATCTACTAGCTAGTTAGACACTATAGTTTGGTTTGCTCTAATCTCATTCTGACCACAGAAAACTGTCATTGTACCAAACAATCTACTAGCTAGTTAGACACGATAGTTTGGTATACTCTAGTCTCATTCTGACCACAGAAAACTGTCATTGTACCAAACAATCTACTAGCTAGTTAGACACGATAGATTGGTTTGTTCTAGTCTCATTCTAACCACAGAAAACTGTCATTGTATCAAACAATCTACTAGCTAGTTAGACACGATAGTTTGGTATGTTCTAGTCTCATTCTGACCACAGAAAACTGATATTGTACCAAACAATCTACTAGCTGGTTAGACACGATAGTATGGTATACTCTAGTCCCATTCTGACCACAGAAAACTGATATTGTACCAAACAATCTACTAGCTAGTTAGACACGATAGTTTGGTATACTCTAGTCTCATTCTGACCACAGAAAACTGTCATTGTACCAAACAATCTACTAGCTAGTTAGACAAGATAGTTTGGTATACTCTAGTCCCATTCTGACCACAGAAAACTGACATTGTACCAAACAATCTACTAGCTAGTTATACACGATAGTATGGTATACTCTAGTCTCATTCTGACCACAGAAAACTGTCATTGTACCAAACAATCTGCTAGCTAGTTAGACACGATAGTTTGGTATACTCTAGTCTCATTCTGACCACAGAAAACTGACATTGTACCAAACAATCGACTAGCTAATTAGACACGATAGTTTGGTATGCTGTAGTCTCATTCTGACCACAGAAAACTGTCATTGTACCAAACAATCTGCTAGCTAGTTAGACATGATAGTTTGGTATGTTCTAGTCACATTCTGACCACAGAAAACGGCCATTGTACCAAACAATCTGCTAGCTAGTTAGACATGATAGTTTGGTATACTTTAGTCTCATTCTGACCACAGAAAACTGTCATTGTACCAAACAATTTACTAGCTAGTTGGACATGATAGTTTGGTATGTTCTAGTCACATTCTGACCCCAGAAAACTGTCATTGTACCAAACAATCTACTAGCGAGTTAGACATGATAGTTTGGTATACTCTAGTCTCATTCTGATCACAGAAAACTGTCATTATACCAAACAATCTGCTAGCTAGTTAGACATAATAGTTTGGTATACTCTAGTCTCATTCTGATCACAGAAAACTGTCATTATACCAAACAATCTACTAGCGAGTTAGACATGATAGTTTGGTATACTCTAGTCTCATTCTGATCACAGAAAACTGTCATTATACCAAACAATCTACTAGCGAGTTAGACATGATAGTTTGGTATACTCTAGTCTCATTCTGACCACAGAAAACTGTCATTATACCAAACAATCTACTAGCTAGTTAGACATGATAGTTTGGTATACTCTAGTCTCATTCTGATCACAGAAAACTGTCATTATACCAAACAATCTGCTAGCTAGTTAGACATAATAGTTTGGTACACTCTAGTCTCATTCTGATCACAGAAAACTGTCATTATACCAAACAATCTACTAGCGAGTTAGACATGATAGTTTGGTATACTCTAGTCTCATTCTGATCACAGAAAACTGTCATTATACCAAACAATCTGCTAGCTAGTTAGACATAATAGTTTGGTATACTCTAGTCTCATTCTGATCACAGAAAACTGTCATTATACCAAACAATCTACTAGCGAGTTAGACATGATAGTTTGGTATACTCTAGTCTCATTCTGATCACGGAAAACTGTCATTATACCAAACAATCTACTAGCGAGTTAGACATGATAGTTTGGTATACTCTACTCTCATTCTGACCACAGAAAACTGTCATTATACCAAACAATCTACTAGCTAGTTAGACATGATAGTTTGGTATACTCTAGTCTCATTCTGACCACAGAAAACTGTCATTATACCAAACAATCTACTAGCTAGTTGGACACTATAGTTTGGTATGCTCTAGTCTCATTCTGACAACAGAAACCTGTCATTGTACCAAACAATCTACTAGCTAGTTAGACATGATAGTTTGGTATACTCTAGTCTCATTCTGACCACAGAAAACTGTCATTGTACCAGACAATCTACTAGCGAGTTAGACACGATAGTTTGGTATACTCTAGTCCCATTCTGACCACAGAAAACTGTCATTGTACCAGACAATCTACTAGCTAGTTAGACATGATAGATTGGTAAGCTTTGCGCTATGGTCCCATTCAGACATGAAATGAGTCCATTAGCTATCCTGGATCATTCAAGATGATAAAATCAATTAAGCAGATATGAAACGCCTATTTTTTAAGACCTAATGCGTATAAGCACACAGTCGTAGGGCAACGTAAACTTGAGTGCAATATTGTTCGTGTTCAGGGGGAGCGATCGAATGCGGCATAAAACCGGAAATAGCAAAATCAACGTGAGCGTTTTGTTTATTTTCTAAGAAAAATGTCTTCGGCACCGATTGCCGAGCGGAATCAAGGTAGGTGTTTATTAAAGTGTGTTATTTTAATTCATAATGCTTCAAATATGAAAAATGTTAAGAAAGAAATTCGTGTAATGGCGCTAATTGAAGTGCTCGTTCATTTGTAATGAAAAACGGTGTCATGGTTTTGCAGAATCCAACCTACTGTACTTTTTCCGGGCTATCTAATGAGTAGGTAAAGGGTATTTGATAATTCTGATTTAGGGGATACTGACATCAATTCATGTTTATATAGAATTGTATCATGTTCATTTAAAATGAGACCTTCTATAACAGTGGTTCCCAACCTTTTTCAGCCTTCACACCCCTGGAGCAATCCCCTGGATCTTTCGCACCCAAAAACTTTGCAGCTCGTGATGATGTGAGGTACTCTCTCAATTAAAAAGAAAATTCTTCTACTACACCAGTTGGCCATACCCCTGACACTCTAGTCCCACACCCCATGGGTGAAAACACCCCGAGTTGGGAACTGGGGGCCTAATGCTTCTTTTGCAGAGAAGACTTATTAAGGAACCTCAGTTTAAATCCTGTGTGAAGGATAGAGAGCATTCGAATATTTTTTGTGTGCTTATAAGTCATAACTAATAACCTTGTAATTTGATGATATTTGTAGATGCTACAGTATATGTAGGAGGATTAGATGATAAAGTAACAGAAGCTATATTATGGGAACTGTTTTTACAGGCTGGTCCTGTTGGTAAGGCATCTTCATATTCTGACTTTTGGAGAATATATTTAAGCTTACACTTGTATGAAAATTAGTTATAGTCTCATTTCAATCTGATTAGTAGTGGCTGATATAATAGTAGATCTGAAAACTTTAAAACTATGTTATAACAAAGTGATGTTTAATGCCTCCTGGCAGGCACTAGTTATCTTCTGTCTTCAAGAAAGTTTCAGTGGAGTATAAAATTGGCTGATAAAAACACAGGTGGAAGTTTTTTTTATTTGAGCATGCCAAATTCTTTATTCTGGGAAACAAGAGCATTACGTTTATTTTGATTTTCAGTGACTGTTTTCATGCCAACGTGCGCTCATGAACTAAATATATGATGAATTTTCTTATTTTATTTGCAATATGGTGACTGTTCACAGCCAAATAGATTTACAACTCTAATGAACTAAAGTGTTCATTACCTTATCTTATATCAATATGCCAGATTCTGCGATACGTATGGTACTATTTTATTTTCAGTGAATGTTCACATGCCTAAAGACCGAGTAACTCAGACACATCAAGGTTATGGTTTTATCGAGTTTCTAGGAGAAGAAGATGCTGATTACGCCATCAAAATAATGAATATGATCAAATTATATGGAAAACCTATCAGAGTTAACAAGGTATCAAATCATTGAAAAATTATCTTCCAGATCAAATGATTCCATTACATTACTTTTTACTTTTTTGCATCTGTTTGGTCAACTGAAGACGGGCACAGCCATACGTCATGTAATGAAGGAAATATTGACAGAAACATTGGTCTACCCCTTTTCAGACATACAACTGTCAAGGAATCTTAGTGATTTATTAGGTTGTACCATATGATGTTTTTTACCATGGTGGTCCCTCACTGTCAGAAATTGTCTTATATGGTAATTTAAGGGGTGTTTTCATCATTTTGATATTATAAAATGTTTTTCTATATTTTATAGGCGTCTGCTCATCAGAAGAATCTGGATATCGGTGCCAATATTTTTATTGGAAATTTAGATCCAGAAGTTGATGAGAAATTATTATATGACACATTCAGTGCTTTCGGTGTTATTTTACAAACTCCTAAGGTAGAAACACAACTTTATTTTTTTAGTATATTTCTACTAAAGACTACGCTAAAGATAGTCAAAAGTTCTAGGTAGACATTTTTGTTTGATTAACGTCTTTTACATTGGAATTTTGATTAACATCAACACAGGGTCTAGTTGAAGCCACACTACAGCTTTATTTTTGATGTTCAGTGTCGGAATGATATATAATAAAACTTGATTCTTGAAGATATGTTAGCTGGGGAAAGTATATTTCTAGATGACTAGATCTAATTTGTAATTGGAAAGAATAATAAGATGACCATATCAATTTTTAAATTCCAGATAATGAGAGATCCCGATACAGGAAATTCTAAAGGTTTTGCGTTTATAAATTTTGCCAGTTTTGAGGCGTCGGATGCAGCTATAGAAGCTATGAATGGACAGTATTTATGTAACAGACCTATTTCTATTTCTTACGCTTTTAAAAAAGATTCGAAAGGAGAACGACATGGAACTGCAGCAGGTAGGAATTATTGAATGTAACAATTTTATAGAAAATTATCAGTCAGTATAATTCTCTAGAAATGATATCCAGTCTTATTCTTTCAAAGTTGGGGATAACTGCGTGTGAGACTTAAAGGGACAGATAGGCCATTTTTTCTCACCAATCATAATTAAGCCTCAGAAACTGGAATTTTTTAGCTAAGCTAATCAGTAATACCTATCACAGCTCAGCGTCCAAATTTGAGCTTTCAAATACGTATGTGTCAGTGTTTGAATGTTAAAATGAAGACTCGTCAATTTAAGATACTCTGTGATATACAGAGAATACATATATAAAAAATATTGAGATTGAAGTATTTTTAAAGGAATTATGTGATTTTTGAACATTTCTAGCAATTCTAAAGACCATTTACATATATTCAAGATTAAAATCAACCCCCCAAAATGGCACATCTGTCACTTTAACACAGTTATATTGTTACTCTCCAGTTGATTATTTCTAACAAATGAGAAATATAAAAAGAAACCATCATGAAATTTTAATTTAATTTGAAGTATTTGTAGAGAGATATTTACAGGTTGGTTGTATAAATAGAAAATTAATTACAATGATAAAATATTCTCACTGTTAAAATAATGCTCAGTACCTCCATTGTTTGAATATTTCTAGAAAATTGATAATGTATAATATTTATATTTTTAATTCCAGAACGATTACTGGCTTCACAGAATCCATTATCACTGACAGACAGACCTCATCAATTATTCGCAGACGCCCCACCTCCTCCCTCCCAGCCACCTTCATTACATTCAGCACCCAATATGGCACCCCCTCCCCCACCCCCAGGCATGGGAAATATGCCCCCAATGTCAGGTAGGATATAGATTTTATTATTTTAGAATAGTAAAATTTAATCCAGAGAAGCAAATTTTCTTCCTTTTTGCTGAAATGAAATAGAGGTTACATGATTTGAAAGTTAATTCCCAGGGGAGATAATTTGTTCTGGTATTGTTGATGAAAAATATTAAAAATATTTATGATTGTTATTTCAGTTCAGTCATCGTCAGCTCCAATGCCACCACCACCTGTCCCCCCTCCTGGCAGTATGATGCCCCCACCTATGCCTCCAGGTGGAATGCCTCCCATGCCACCGGGCATGCACCCTGGTAAGTTTGTGTCCCTTCTTGGGACAAGTTTTCTGGACAATTTATTGGATCCTTGAAATTCGTGTATCTTTATCCCATGAAATTTAAATCAATTTTATTTTAGATTTGATTTTTTTGATAAAAAAGAATTTTACAATCTGAATGTTATTGAAAGCCCTATGATTTAATGGCCACTAAACTGTTAATTCTTGTGGTTTTTGACTTTAACCCAGGATATGTATGAATAACAAATAATCTATTTTTCAGGTATGTTTGGACCTCCCAGGATGCCTCCCCCTCCCCCCAACATGAATCAAGGTAAGACCTGGATATTTATCGTGGCACCATTAGAAATAAGCCAAGGTGTACAAGAATTATTCTAAATAGATGGAATTCTAGTAAAGCTATTTTACGTACTAGCAGTACGCACTAAATGGTTGTTTGCTCAACGAAAATTTCTTAGGCTCTAATGTTATCCTTTGCCATTTTTGTTTTACGGATGTTCTGAGGTTGATTTGTAAATTTATATTTATTTTTCTATTTCAGGAAATATGGACGGTGGTTATATGGGAGATGGGCAGGGTTACGGTATGCCGCCCATGCCCCCAGGAATGAGACCCCCACCCCCTGGCTGGAGAGGACCCCCACCACGACATCCTATGTTTGGAGGTAAGTACATACAATAACGCGTATATTTCAAACTGTTCAAACTGAAAAGATAGTTAGGTTAACAGAATTTTGAGTAACAAGTTTACATTTTAAACCCCTTTTTTGATGAGTTTGTGTTGTTTTTAACCAATCAAAGGACATGTAAGATTTTTTACCGCTGTAATAATCGATTTTTATACACCCGTATCTCTCTATGTGGACGTATATTGTCGACACCTCTGTCTGTCCGTCACCATTTGCTTGTAAACGCTCTAAAACTAGATTTTTTGATGGAATCAAATGAAATTCGTTATGTGTATACATATTCATAAAAAAAAGATCAAGTTCGAATTTGTGCTATTTTCGACCGTTAGAAGCAGAGTTATTGCCCTTGCCCCAAAATCTTGAATATACTATTACTCTCTTAGTTTTCAACCGAATTTGATGAAACTTAAAATTGATGTTTCGTTTTTACCATCTGCATGCCGTGGTGGGCGTATATGGCTGTGGTCCACCATCTTTTACTTTTAACTCTGAAATATTTTATTGTCATTATCATTTAATCTTTGTATATTTTCAGGTCCCCCACCACCTGGTATGAGAGGAATGAGACCACCACCCCCTAGAGGACCCCCAGGAGGACCACCCCCTCCCCAACCACCCAGGGGAAATAGACCTCCACCCCCTAACATGAGACCACCTCCTCCCCCTCCCAACTTCTAGTTCCATCTGTATAAATATTGTTGTCAGTCCCAATAAAAATTTTGTGCCCCCAAAGAAATAATAACGGTCATGCTTCTTGAATATTTGTGGAATGAGTTGGAAAAATCAACATTTTAAGGGACATTGAAGATTTGACAATCATTGTGTTTGGGGTAAAAAGAATTTGAGGAACACTGGTATTTTTTTGTGGTCATGATATAAATGAGATATTCTCAGCCAATGAAAAATGTTGGTCTCCAATGTGCATTAATTAAATGAGTGGCAAAACTCTCAACTCAACAACCCTGGTCTTCGTTTCATTTGTAAATATTCACATCATCTTTTAGCTTGGAAAATCACATTTTCTATTTTCATTGGGGAAAAAGTTCTCATTGTGTAAAATTCATTTCACATTTGGAAAATCAAGACAGAATATAATAGTGGAATCATTTCTTCCATTTTCTTAAGAGATTAAAAAAGTTCTCATGAGAATAATGTAAATGTTCATATTTGTTATGTAGAATATCATGTTAAAGTATAATCATGAAATAAAATGTTCAAATTAATATGTTAGTTGTCAGCCAATTTTGTTTTATAAATTGATCATGCCCTGCCAATGAAGATGCCACGGGGTGTACAATGGAGGTAATATTGTATGATCAGTGACAGAAATTAAGGAGGTTTTTGTAGCTTGTGTACTGTTTAACTTTTATTATCAGGATTCAATGGTGTTGGCAATGGCAATGTCTTTATGGAATCACAGATATCAAACAGGAACTCAGATTGACAAATAGAAACTGTCCCAAGTCTAGATAATATCTTTCAGACCACTTTATATAGACACAGTTTTATGTAACAACAATCACTGGTTAAATTTTAATGCAAGTTTCAACGTGTTTCTCTCATTGTCTTCAACATAAAACCTGTAACCAGTGATTGTTGTTCAATAAAGGTGTGCCTACTCACAATTGCTAAATATCACTTAAAAACTGTTTTAAACTTGTTGTATGACTAGAATCTATTAGATAGTTATCAACCCAAATAAAATAACACTGACTAAATAAAGCATAACAAAATATTTTATCACAGAATAAAACTGATACCAGGACGGAATGAAATATACCAATAGTTGATAATCAATCTTCAATCAATATTAATGATAATAGACTTTCTTAATCCAAACACCAAATATACCAATAGTTTATAATTAATTAACCTTAAAGGGACAGATGCTCCATTTTTTTTTAACCAATCATACTTTAGTCTGGGAATTTTTTAGCTAAGTCAATCAGTAATAGTGTTCACAGCTCACCGTCAAAATTTGAGCCTTCAAAACCATGTGTATCAAGAATTATCCACGTTTGAAAATTGACAAGACGGTTCGTCTTTTTTTGAGACCTCTAGTACCTCTTAAAGACTATTTACAAATATTCAAGACCCAAACTAAACCCCCTAAAATGGCACATCTGTCCCTTTAATAAATAAATATTTATATAGGCTTACTTAATCCAAACACCAAATATATTAACCACCAAATATAAATCAGTAATTCAGTATGTATATGGTACAAGTAACAATATTTGATTATGAAGTAGAAGCCTTTTGAAATAATATGGTTGGTCTTTTCATCCAAACATTATTTATAATATTTGACTGAATAAATAAATTCAAACTTAAATAAATAATGAAATAATAACAAGAAATGTTGCTTTTTGTCATAGAGAGATTCAATTTGCAACAAATATATACAATACCATAATATATCTTATGTTTACAAATTCTCAAAGATGTTGCTGAGTTGACAAACCCAGATCAAGAATGGCATCACGTATTCTGGAAAGGTAGGCATGTTCTGATATATGATATTGCTAGAATGCATCAATGAGAGAGAGGGACAGTTCACGAACCAAATTGCCAAATGGATCCAGGTGTTCTGTAAATCACAAGAATGTATTTATCACATAAAAGATGCAGAATTGATAAACACAATTAAAGAATGGCATCAGGTATTCCAGAAAGAGATGAACAGTTGACAAACCTAATCGCCAAATGGAACCAGGTGTTCTGTAAGGTTAAGAATGCTTCGATATATGAATACAAAAGAATATAAAAGCTAATCTTCATGTTTGGTTCGACAGAATGGACAATGACCTTTCTGTAAATAATGTTGTTCAAAATCTCCTGTATGAAACATCTGAAATATAGAAAAACATATTTTAACTTTCACTACATACATGACCTGAGATCAGGGTTCAAATTTTACCAGATTTTAACAGAGGAGTGACATGGATTGGGTGCTTCAATGTCATACATATATCACTTATATTGAGACGTCAAACTTGCACTGCGAAAACTAGCCAAACCATTAAAAAGACAAAGATAGTCAGTAACTCCGAAACCATCCATCTGATTATTACCAATTTCGTACTTGACTAAGATCTCATCAATATATACATGCATACCAAGTTTCATCAAGATTGGATAAATACTGTACCCTCTATTGTGCCTACAAGAAATGTGAACGGACGGACCGACGTACAGGGGTGACGGCAATATACGTCCACATTTCCATGTGGGCGTATAAAAAGGAATATGATTTGATTCAGCATTTAATTTGCCAGCAATGTTATGACTGTATTTGGTGTTATAATACACGATGCTTGACAATACTCCTGAAATTTCATTCAGTGGTAGAGATGAGAATAATATACACGTAATTCTATTATTTAATCATGTTTAACTTGACAATTGTTTTTTGTGAACCAGATTCCATTTTTTTTAACAACAAAAGAAAACATCGTGAAAACACATACCTTGTTACAAGATGGACATTTAGTAATAGAGACATCAACTAATAATGATTTAAAAAACTGGTATCGTAACGGTTTCGGCCATTTTAATATAAACACTTCTGACCTTGACATTGATTGTAAAACTTTCTTGGTGACTAAAACTGGTTTAAATACAGCCTCTTCTCCCTGTTAGATAGAAAAATTAATCATACTTTAATCGACTTGTCATTCTGGCTACAGATACTTCAGGATAGCTTCAGTGAAAATGAGATACAAACTTTTCAAACTTTGGCTTAATGATTTATAGAAGTTAGTGAATCATAAGAACTTTTTCATACAAGAGGTAGGGGCACAGGCATCTGTTTCTTTCAACTGTAGACTCTCTCTCTATAATAGTATATATATAAATATTATTATAGAGAGTCGACTATTAATAGAAACAGATGCCTGTGGTTAGGGGTAACCTTTATAATCTATATATAAGTTTCGTACAGGTGTTCGTAGTTGCAAAATTAATATTAAATATATTATATCATACGAAATTTCCCAAATAAATTATGGCCAAGAAAAATATAAAAATGTCCAATATTATATTTGAGAAGGAATACAGGTAACTAAAATTGAAGCCAATGAGTTGAGTAACTAAATCCCCATTATTTACCTCTTGATCTGGTATTTTGAGTCTGGATGTAAAAGGATCATCATCCTCCTGTTCAAGATCATCACCCAGTCTCAATGTTTGAGTGTTGGCCATTTTATTTTCTGACCAGTTTCCAGTGGGGTCTTTATTTCGAGGTTTGCCGATAGACATGTCTAGGATATGGATAGCTTCTTCATCTGTTATACCATCTTCTATTACAAACTCTACTAGTGGTAGAACTTCTATAAAACATACAAGATGGCTTGTCAATCATAGTATAGCAATTAGTCGTGTGTGAAGCAGACCATGCTTACTCTTTTTGAAACACCTGATGGTACTTCTCTTTATGAGTTCACTACTATACAACTTTTACTCTAGATTTTGCCAGTCTGATACGATTTTTGATTAACAGAATTGATTTGCTTGTATAGATTTTTATTTTATAATAGTTTTAAGAGTGTACTAGATTATTTCTCTAACCTAACATTAGTTGAAGACTGAGTTGATTCTATAACCTAGACACTTCCTCACTAATCTGAAGATCTCAAGATTTTAATGTCACCTCAATGAGACAATAAATCAAAGCCCCTTGTTCTACAGGCTGTACAAGATCCCTCGACAGTTAGAAATAACAAATTAGTATGCTGATGTAGCTGTCTGGACAAAATTTCCTTCTCTATTTGGATGTCAAATTGTTGAGAGATTTTTAATAAAACAAAACTGTGAACAGATAGGATACAAACAGGTAGAACAGGTTACCTACCATAATTAACAGCAGAATGAACAAATGGTTGTAAACAGTTAACACATTGGGCACCTTTTTTATTTAACAATGGGTTTGTTGTTGAACAACGATAACATAATGGTAACAAATCCTGGAATTAAAAGACAAGTTGCTGCTTTAACCAGGTCCAGTTGGTGATTCCAAACATCTCATTGAATAGGTCATCTAATAACTCAAGACAAAATACATCGACCAGGGCTCATCCAGTTGGTGATTCAATAACATCTCATTGGATAGGTCATCTAATAACTCAAGACAGAATACATCGACCAGGGCTCATCCAGTTGATGATTCAATAACATCTCATTGGATAGGTGACAGTCACCATAAGTAATACTCTTAGATAAGGCTCCTACATGACACAATTCTATTGGTTAATAGTTCATTAGAACAAGACTGGTAAAAAATTGTCTGATATTATTTTAATAACTTTGCATATCCACTGACCTTTTCATCTTGAAATGGTTTAGCTTTAATTGTAATACTACCGAGATCTACTGCCTCTATAAACCTAGGAGGGATACGCAGGGACTGAAGTTTATCGTACGCGTGTCTCGCTAGTTTGTAGGCTCCTAGGTTTTTACTCTGTTTAGCTAGAGTATAGAATGTAGCTCTAAAAAATAAAAAAAATAATGAAATGAAATAATCAAGTTCCAAAAACAATACTAGCTGCAGACAGAATTCAAAATGGCAGAGAAATTTTTAATATGACATTATCTGGTTGTGTAACGTCGATTGAGACAAGAATTGGAACTAATGAGACCAGCCACTAACAGTTAGTTTTTACTAAAAAACACCTTGTGATAATCAAAAGTTATCTCTGTTTTGTGACCTAGGCCAGTGCTTTTTTCGGGATTTTTAAATCTCACTCTAACACCAGTCACCAATCACTTCCTTCCCAATAGTTTAATATAACAAAACCTTACCCTTTAGAGATACCATGAGGTATAGTTAGATCTGAACCAACGAGACCCCCTCCCCCCTCCCAATAGTTTAGAATAACAGAACCTTACCCTTTAGAGATACCATGAGGTATAGTTAGATCTGAACCAACGAGACCCCCTCCCCCCTCCCAATAGTTTAGAATAACAGAACCTTACCCTTTAGAGATACCATGAGGTATAGTTAGATCTGAACCAACGAGACCCCCTCCCCCCTCCCAATAGTTTAGAATAACAGAACCTTACCCTTTAGAGATACCATGAGGTATAGTTAGATCTGAACCAATGAGACCCCCTCCCCCCTCCCAATAGTTTAAAATAACA
This sequence comes from Lottia gigantea, assembly GCF_000327385.1. Lineage (NCBI taxonomy): Eukaryota > Metazoa > Mollusca > Gastropoda > Lottiidae > Lottia > Lottia gigantea. Next base: position 152,652 of record NW_008708434.1, on the reverse strand, counting down.
GAACCTTACCCTTTAGAGATACCATGAGGTATAGTTAGATCTGAACCAATGAGACCCCCTCCCCCCTCCCAATAGTTTAAAATAACAGAACCTTACCCTTTAGAGATACCATGAGGTATAGTTAGATCTGAACCAATGAGACCCCCTCCCCCCTCCCAATAGTTTAAAATAACAGAACCTTACCCTTTAGAGATACCATGAGGTATAGTTAGATCTGAACCAATACAGTGAACTAAATATCGTGATATATGAAGTAAACCTTCAGGTAAGACTGAGGTAAACGGTTCCACCTGAAAATATAATAATACATAGCTTCATACAAATTACTCTTGGGAGGGGATTTATACGCAAGAGAGTCATGGCCTTTGTACCTAAATATATTCCTTTGAATATAAAATTCCTTCTGACAAATTCTTTTTATAAGATATTTTGAGGAATGGGGTCCTGGCTTTGGTAGCATACGTCAATGGATTAACAAGAAAAATGCCAACTCATCATCTGCAGAAACTAATCTGATAAATATTAATTAATATGACACTAAACAATACTCAAAAAGAAAAACTTGTCCTTCAAGAGTAAGACTTATATCTCAGTATAAGAACTTGCCCAAAGTCGGAATGTTTATTCGATAATTTGAATCAACCATCAACATTATAAGAGATTTGCCCCTGTAGTCGAGGCTGTTGGTTAAAAAGAAAAATAACTTACAACATGTCTATGTATAGTATGATACATATAATACATCTCAGCTTTCTTCTGATAATCATGAAACTTCTCCAACATTTCTTTCTTCTTATCTTTCTCATCTAACATCATAAAATAGATATAACATTAAAATGTTCAAGTAAAAAAAAAAGAATTTCAGTAAAAAGTAATGTCAAGTCTGGGAAATTCCTAAAAAAAATGGGAAAATTGATTTAATATTAATTATTACTGCTCAACTTTACCAAGTTTTGTGAAAATCCAATCAAAACTTTAGTGTCTATTGAATTCACAAGCAATTTTAACTTATCTTGGCTAAATCAATAGCACAATGTAATTAAATAGAAATAAGCAAAAAACCTAACTAACCCTGAGCTATATCCAGACATTGTATAGAAAGTTTCCAGAAATAATAGCCAGCATCATCAAACCTGCTTTCGACCACGGCATTATGTGTTAACTGTTCTAATACCTTTACAGCCTCGGCCTGGAGACCAGCTTTATGGAATGCTGAAATAAGACATTAAGGTGATTTAACAGAAAGCACTGGCACAGGGTTAAATCATGTTTACTAATGAGGTCCAGCTTTATGGAATGCTGCGATAAGAGATTAAGGTTAAAACAACAAAATCAAGAATATTAAACAAGTAAAGAACAAGTCACTATTCAACAGAAAGCACTGGCACAGGAGAAAATTTGAGGTTAAGGTGTTATAATTCAACAGAAAACACTGACACAGGATAAAACTAATGTTCACAGCTTCTGCAATGTGTATGATGGATAGCTGAAATATAACGATGGTTAGACTAGATGACAAGTAAATATTATATGAAAATACTGTTTAGTCAACTGTATATCTATAGATTTAACTGATTTGTTCTCACCTTGTTGGGCCTCTTCAAATTGATCATTTTCAGCCAAAAACTGAGCGTAGGGTACATAAACTGTTTCTTTAAATTCAGGATGTTTTTCTACCAATGTAAACGCCTGTTGATGGAATAAAAAACAAACATTAGAAATATTTCACGTTTATACTCATTTTTTATAACTAGTTTGTTTATGTTTGTGTTATTTTTGCTGAAATTTCCTGTGATTGGCACAAATATCTTTGCTTGGCTTCACTATAAAATTTCAATCTGAACTTACATCATCCCAGTGCTGGGCTTCGACTCTCATTTCAATCAAAGATTTGGTATCTCCCATTTTACTGTAGACCTCTGCAGCGCTCCCGTAATCTCCTAGCCTGGCTAGATGATAGGCACATCTTCCTAATGCTTCACGATCTGCTTTGTTTAATCTTCTCGCTACGTCTATTAACCTGTAGAATACAGTGGATAATAATCGTATTATTGTGAAAACAGTTATCACCACGTTGTACTAAAACTATATAGTAAATAATGCTCACATCATCCTGATGAAAAAATCAACAGACACCAAAATATTGAGTGTTTTTTCACTGTACCAAGTGATTATATTGAACATTTTTACTAATCGAGATTGTTTTTAAGATTATCATTATTGACTATAAGCTCATATCATGCTGCTGACACAAGCTTGAGAAACAAATCCCATTTCTTCATGCACTTAACAAGATGAGACATTTACAATGCACCAAAGTTTCAAATAGGCTAATAGAGAAACCGGGCCCAGGTTCTTTATAAAAAAACCCAGTAAAATCACAACTTACATATCTGTCCACCCATTGTCTCCGATAATTTCTATGGCTTTTTTATTTTCACCAGCTGATAAATACATCTCGGCTGCAGCCTTAGGTTCGTTACTACTCTTTGCCCAATCAGCTTGCTTCGTCATTAATAACTTCTTATCCTGGGGGTCTCCCGCTCCGATAAATTCCTATCAATATTCATGATGATAATATTAATTACAATGTGAGACACAGATAGAAATAATCCATTAAAAAAATCCAGATTTCCTTTTCCTTTCAAAGCTCCAGGCCACGTATTCTCGAAACGATCTTATCGATAGGATGTCCTAGGTTCTTATCTTCTAACATTGATTCTAGGATAACCTAGGTTCTTATCTTCTAACATTGATTCTAGGATAACCTAGGTTCTTATCTTCTAACATTGATTCTAGGACATCCTAGGTTCTTATTTTCTAACACTGATTCTAGGATGTCCTAGGTTCTTATCTTCTAACATTGATTCTAGGATAACCTAGGTTCTTATCTTCTAACATTGATTCTAGGACATCCTAGGTTCTTATTTTCTAACACTGATTCTAGGATGTCCTAGGTTCTTATCTTCTAACATTGATTCTAGGATAACCTAGGTTCTTATCTTCTAACATTGATTCTAGGATAACCTAGGTTCTTATCTTCTAACATTCATTCTAGGATAACCTAGGTTCTTATCTTCTAACATTGATTCTAGGATAACCTAGGTTCTTATCTTCTAACATTGATTCTAGGATATCCTAGGTTCTTATCTTCTAACATTCATTCTAGGATAACCTAGGTTCTTATCTTCTAACATTCATTCTAGGATAACCTAGGTTCTTATCTTCTAACATTGATTCTAGGATGTCCCAGGTTCTTATCTTCTAACACTGATTCTAGGATGTCCCAGGTTCTTATCTTCTAACATTGATTCTAGGATATCCTAGCTCTAAGACCGTTTCGAGAATACGTGGCCAGTTTCATAAAAATCTTACAATCAATTTTGTCCGATGCATGATAAATTCTACAGTTGTAATAAGATTTGTGAAACAGGTGGGATGGTTTCTAATAATATTCAAGTTGTAATAACTAATAAGGTTTGATCACAGGACATATTTCGAGTTCTGTGCCATTTCTAGCAGTGAATATAAGAGAGAGAGAGTTATGTACCTTGGCCAAGTCGAACAATTGTAAAAATTGGCATCTGTGTTAAGGTTTGAAAGGTGAGAAAGAGTTATGTACCTTGGCTAAATCAAACATACGTAAATCAGTATACATATTGAGAGCACGTTGTTCTTGATTGGCTTTTTTATAAAGTTTAGCTGCCTCTTGAAACTTTCCCTGATAGGAATAGACGTCTCCAAGAAATACCAGACTGTCATTCTCTCCTCTCTTCTTCCTCTCCTGAAATTATATTCATCAAATGAAATGGAGTTTTTCATCCTAATTTTTCTGTGCCTTCTTCGACTTACTGTACTGGATTGAGCTATGAAATGAAATGAAATGAAATGGAGGTTTATGACAATTATAATAAGGGAGATTCAGCCACAACACCAGCTGATAGGTTCCACATAGGTTCCGATCTGCAAGTGATGAGGGATCTTAAACAATCTGTTAAACAAACAGCCTTCGTTTTAATTTTTGCCGATTTCAGACAAGTCTCCATTCCTATAACTTCAGCTCAGTAAAATATTAAAAAACAGAAATAAAAACCCCAAAATACAACTACAAACCTCGATATTGTGGATAAGTTCAAGATATTTTAAATCTTTGATTCTAATAAATGATTTTTTAGCGATGTTAAAATCTCCGCCCTCCAACGCTTCGTGAGCTAGAACTTCCCAGTCGCCATCGGTTACTCCTAAACACGCTATTTTATACGCATCTCTGGAAAACGGAAAAACATCATATAAGAGCAAAAATCCATAATTTTATTGTTAAATATACAAGTTGCTCACTCAAGGGTTTTAATGAATTATTCTCTATGTTGACTGTCTTCAAAAAAACATCATCAACTATGGTTTTCAATATCACTAATATTAATCTTTTAATACAGGGGCCATGAAGAATCCTAACTCAGTGGCAGTGGAATAGCTCTGCAGTCGGTAAAGAGTTGGGTTGCTGTCTGCTAGGTGATTAAGTGCTGTGGGTTCAAATCCTACTCAAGGTAAGAAATATTCTGATGCCTGTGCCAGTGCTTCCCAGAGTTAGCTCTCACCTATATTATAGCTATCATTCTTGATAAATGAAACAAATAAAAACTTACGTGTAATGTTTTTTCTCGAGATATTGATACATGGGAGCTGATTGGGGAACGTCTACTGCTGACATGGCGTAAACATGTAAACAGAATATCTTAGATCCTGTAAACCCTACTACAAATCCCTGGAATAAATAAATAAATAAATAAATACACTTACTGACCATGAGCCAGAAGTTAACAATGAGAATATTTTAGTTTAAACAATATGATGTATAATGTCATGTGGCCGAAATTTTCTACAAAAGATTATTGTACGTTTCTTTGATGAATAGAGTGCTGACTCTGAGTTTAAGTTTCATTAACTATTTATACTACTATAGATAATAGTACTATATCTTTATAAGTCTATAGTAGTGCTGGGTATCATCAATCATGCCATGATACGATACGTATCACGATACAAGGGTCACGATGTGATACGTAGCGTGATACAAGGGTAACAATATGATACATATAACAATACGATACGTATCACAAAACAACGGTCACGATATGATACAAGGGTCACGATATGATACATATCATCATACAATGGTCACAATATGATACAAGGGTCACGATATGATACATACCATTATACAAGGGTCACGATATGATATGTATCATTATACAAGGGTCACGATATGATACGTATCATTATACAAGGGTCACGATATGATACGTATCATTATACAAGGGTCATGATATGATACATATCATTATACAATGGTCACAATATGTATCACAATATGGAGTAATGGGATTAACATTATTAACTTAACATGCGTATCGTGACATATCATACATCGATTCACCAATATATCGTACCAGCACTAGTCTATTGTCATAGTGACAACTCAGAGTTTATCTAGTTTTGGATTTCTGACTGACAGTCTTTCATGTCCTGAAAAAAGGGCTCAATAACTAAATAAAGGTATATTTACCTGTAGTTTTTGTTGATGAACAGGAAAGTTACTGGCTTTAATATTAAGAGTACCGTTACCAGAATAACATAACATATCTTCATACTGACTATTCCAGGCAACGCTGTTTCCATTCGGTTCCTGTAAAATACACAGAGTTCATAACATGTCCTTTTAGAATATAGCCTGGGTCTTGTTTCACAAAGTGTGGTATTTACAATATAATATTCTACATTTACAGCATATCTTACAGTAAGATATTTATGAAACAGGGTCCTGGTTGTTAATTAAAATCAGATGTAAAATTAGGAAAGTTTGTCTGGAATATATTTTTTTGTACAAATTCAAGATTATAAACGAGTTGAGATTTGAATATGTCTAAATGGTGATGAAGGGTGGGGGACCTCATAGAAAAATCTGAATGTATCATCTGAAACTACGCTAAGATTGCATCACTGCACATTTTAACAGAATCATAACCTGTTTCACATTGCCCTATTATACTTATACTTATAGAAGCAGTAATTGGGATATACATGAACTTGTTTTGTCTACTGTTATCAGAAACATACGTATATTATACATGTATATCTACGTACTGGGTTGTAAGACAAACTGAAATACATACAATATTACAAACCTGAAAGAGTAGTTCCTTGGTGGTGAGATCATAAACTAGAACTGTACTATGTTCATCAACCACAGCTAGTTTATTTCTACTGGCACTAAGATCTAAACATCGTACTGACGTCTGTTGTTTTAATAGTTGAATAGGGAACGGATTATCAGTAAAAACTTTCATAATCTGAAATACAACAAGTGGAGTTTTACATCCTAATTTTCTCTGCCTGATTTTGATAACAGATGAAAAGAAGTATAATCGTAAAAGAATCAATAAGCTCTTGATCCCAAGTCCAAGAACATATTGAATTTAGGCCAATGCGAGATCTGACAGGCTAACACAATAACAAAACTTGAAAAATTTTGTCCCAGCAGTTGATATCAATGTCCAACTTTTGGCTCCAAGTTAAAAGACTGCTATTGACAAGATATCACCTTGACCTTATGTTGCTGACAAATGTTTCAGATATAAATATTTAAGTTCTGTTTTAATATTTCTAAATCTATATTTATATGACAGCCAAATTGAAAACAGATTAATTACCAATACTGAGACTCGCTACCCATAATCAATGTAAACTAACTCATTGAACTCAGAGTTATAAAGCCATAAAGTTATCATGGAAAATCAAATATCTATATTAGAACAAACCTGTCCATTCTTCAAGCCAACCAGTAACCCCTCTCTACCAGGGGCTCCCCCTATAACTTTAATATATCTTATCAATGAATCCATCACCCATTCTTTCTCTTTTACACCTTGAAACGACAGGCATTGAAGTCTTTTTTCCTGAGAATAAACAAAATCAAAACTCTGCAGCCATTTTGCATTGTCACATGACTACGCATGTGTAGATAAATCTGCCTCTAAGCAGATATCTTTAATAACGAGCACACACAAGCATTTGTTCATTTGTGGAAAAAATTATCACAAAGATGTTCAAGTTTTTGTCCACGATGGCCAAAATCTTAGATAAATTTACTCGCACATGAAAGCTATTGTCTTAAGGAAAAGTGCACGAATGAATACTGCCTGAGCTGCTAAAAATAGGATGATGCTATCAGTGTCTCAGTTTATAAAATTACAAAACAATCACTTTAATTAGACAAAGAAAATGTAAAATATGATTGTACCTGACACAGTATGATATGTTGAGAACAGACAACTAATAGATTACACTCTAGTTTCTTGTTAATCTTTTCTTTCACACGATAATGCATATCAGCAGAGTCGTCAGAGTATAACTCGTAGATAACAACACGATCTGGCAACTGAACCTAAAACATAATAATATTTCAGTCAGTGGGGGTAAAAGACAAAAACATCATGATGGGGGTAGAAAACAGATGGCTGTAAACTTTTGAGTCCAAGTCTGAAAGTTTATTGATATCAAGTCCAACTGATAAAGTAAGTACTGTGACTGCTGTCTGTGGTAAGGCAGAGCATGCCCCTAAGATCTGATAATACTCAAGAGATTGGTATTAAAAAGCAGTGAAGAACCAGTCAGGTTAGCAATATATAAAAATAAAAACTTACAGCTAGTCTATGTTTATAAATAGCAATCTTCTTCACTAAATCTCTACACTTTATTCTCACTGTAATAAATAAAACAAATATCTGTTAGCTTCCTGAGAATTGCGTTGTTTAGTGACCTAGCCGCAGTATTTGACAAAATAGGGCAGTGGTTCTCAACCTTTTTCAGCCTTCACACCCCTGGAGCAATCACCTGGACCTTTCACACCCCCAAAAATTTGTTTCATCCATATTTTCAGCGTGTGATGATCTGAGATGCTCTCTCAACTCAAAATAAATTCTTCTCCTACACCAATGGGTGAATACACCACAGGTTGGGATCCGGGGATATCATGTATGTACTAAGTTTCAAAAAAACAAAACCACTTGCTAATTGGGGGACAAACAGATACTCAGAATGTCACCAGATAGACGTTTAATTTCAAAAATTCAAAGAAATACCCACTAAACCATAAAAATTGACAAACATGAAAAAAAAAGTCATAACAAATTCAAAAATAAAATTTCAACTTTCTTTACATAATAAAAACAAACTGAAAATAATTATTCTAAATTTTGAAAGGAAACAGAATAAAATGTCAACTTGGAACAGTTTCAACTCACTGGGTTGATCTTTAAATATTTCTCCTAGTCGTTTAATTTTACCTTCTACAAATATCATTAAGAGGTATTGTTATAACATGGCTATATGAAATAAGACACTACGATTCCATTCCAATTAGTGGTGCATTTCTTTAGATGCAATGCCAGTTTGGTGTCAATTGATTACGTATAACAAAAAATTGGTCATTGATTTTAAATCTTTCCTCATATTCCAGTTGACCCAGCTGTAAATGGGTACAGATAATCCAGGAAAGATTAATGCCAAGAGATTTGGAAGAGGACCAGCTGGTAGAAAGGATCCTTAACTGTGAACCTAAGTTATCATCCCAGTAAAATGGTGTTTTTTGTTTTCATTACAGCCTTTGTGTCCAAAGATCTGTCACCTTTCTGTTCTGTTATAAGATGTTGTATTATAACATCAGTCATGTTATCTTACCTTTCTGTTCTGTTATAAGATGTTGTATTATAATATCAGTCATGTTATCTTACCTTTCTGTTCTGTTATAAGATGTTGTATTATAACATCAGTCATGTTATCTTACCTTTCTGTTCTGTTATAAGATGTTGTATTATAACATCAGTCATGTTATCTTACCTTTCTGTTTTGTTATAAGATGTTGTATTATAACATCAGTCATGTTATCTTACCTTTCTGTTTTGTTATAAGATGTTGTATTATAACATCAGTCATGTTATCTAACCTTTCTGTTTTGTTATAAGATGTTGTATTATAACATCAGTCAAGTTATCTTACCTTTCTGTTCTGTTATAAGATGTTGTATTATAACATCAGTCATGTTATCTTACCTTTCTGTTTTGTTATAAGATGTTGTATTATAACATCAGTCATGTTATCTAACCTTTCTGTTCTGTTATAAGATGTTGTATTATAACATCAGTCATGTTATCTTACCTTTCTGTTCTGTTATAAGATGTTGTATTATAACATAAAGCATGTTATCTTACCTTTCTGTTCTGTTATAAGATGTTGTATTATAATATCAGTCATGTTATCTTACCTTTCTGTTCTGTTATAAGATGTTGTATTATAACATCAGTCATGTTATCTTACCTTTCTGTTTTGTTATAAGATGTTGTATTATAACATCAGTCATGTTATCTAACCTTTCTGTTCTGTTATAAGATGTTGTATTATAACATCAGTCATGTTATCTTACCTTTCTGTTCTGTTATAAGATGTTGTATTATAACATAAAGCATGTTATCTTACCTTTCTGTTCTGTTATAAGATGTTGTATTATAACATCTGTCATGTTATCTCTGTAAGCGTATCTATCTTTATATAAACCATGTACGGTACTGAATATAACTTGATAATACGCTATCATACCATCTTGACAACCGACAGCCTGATGGGATGGAAACAACAGACAAGATCATCTACACAATTTTAACAAGTAACTTAATAGTTGAAACATTTTCATGATTTTAAAGACTGGGGTGTATTTAGAGATATTTATTTCTAGATCATAATTTTGTTTCAAGAACCAGTAAAAAACAAACTTAAATAATATGGCTATATATACCCATATCATGATATATTAATGCTTGACATCGGATATCAACTTGAACCAATATCACCCAGCCTTAATTTGGATGATGTCAGGTTATGTCATGTGTTTCTATAGTTTGTCTGGTATCATAACACATTGATATACAATCACTCGATATGATATATCTATCCATATAACTAATGTAGCTGTTATAGTTTTCAAAATTTCAGTTCAAGATCAAAACATTCAAAAACTTACCACATAGTTTCCATCACTTCTGACAGCACAGGCCCAAACCCACGAATTCTGTTCTCCTATCACCCCTAGTTTCACACCTTCCTTCGTGTGTAACGAACACTGTTTATTGGCCCCACTTAATACCACATATTCACCTTGTGACCACCAGCTTAATGAACAGGGATCATAACCCAATGGTCGGTCTTTACCAATCTAAAAAAACAGACCACAATTAAACAAAATGAAATGAAATGAAGTTTTACATCCTACTTTTCAGCACCTGTCTGGGATAAAGAGGACAGCCAAAGCCGTGCAGGGTGTTGGAGGGAAATTTTATAAAGAAAGCAATATTAGCGAAAAATTTGTATTTCCGACTGTCAAGGGATATTCAACGTACACAGCCTGTAGCACATCCAAAGTTAGCCCCTAAAACCTTATTACTGATGGTGACAAAGTGGGTTTACAATCTTAAGATATAATATTCATTCGTACATGAAAATGGCACCATTCAGACCCGAGTTAGTCAGGGTACACAGATAAGATACAAAACGAACCTGTTTGCCTGATAGTTGATAAAATGATAACCTCTGTCCCCAATCAGCCACGGCTAATACATCGTACGGTTCATCTCTACAATTAATATACATCAATATTAGTTATCTTAGGAGGTATGAATCTTAGTGGATTTACCCTTAGAAACATGCCCGGATAATGTGGGGATAATTTTAGTACTATCCTTTTGAAAGAGTTATGTCAAATTTTATTGGTAGCAAATACCATGGGTTAGTCCTCAATAACACATTGCTGGTGTAATTTTTGAATTTTTTGAGCTGAAGAATGACCCTAGGGACAGTGAACTTACTTGCTGGGATTCCAGGAGAGGGACCAGACAGGTGACATGTTGGCTCCAGATCTTTCAATCTTCACCTTCTCCTCTCCACCCTACAATAAATATATCACTGCCTATTATTTACCTTAGTCACTGGACTGATATTATATTTTCAACATAAAGGGACTGTAAACTTTTTATTTGTATTGGGGACACTGATAGCATCAATTTGCATCATTTTAATTTTCAATCAGACGTCTGTAGCTCTTGCAGTTCCATTAAAATATGCAGTTTATGATGTCACTGTTGCTATAGCAGCTCAAACTACAAACATCTAACTGACAATCGGAATGGTGCAAATTGATGTGTCCCTGATACACATAAAATTTTTACAAACCCTCTAGACAATCTCTATAATATTAAAATCATAAAATGTCTTACCTTATTTCTAATGCTGACTAAACCATTGTATAAACCTAGCGCCATGTACTGTCCATCATTTGTCCAACTACAGGCTGTAATTTTACTGTTCACCTTGTGTTTAGATACAGATTTCTGCTCTGGTGACCATAAACCTAAACAATTTACAATACTAGTTAGATATTACAACATCTCGTACTGTCTATATATATTCTAGATACAAAGTTCTCAACATAACAGATGATTTTCAACATCAAGATTTAAATAGAAGAATAGCCAGTTAGATATAAAAATAACATCCCATGTTGATGATCTGGAAGCACCTGATCCAGATCTGGTCAGGTCTAGACCACAGGCATCTGTTTCTATTAATAGTCGACTCTCTATAATAGTATATATATTGCTAATAGTTAAATGTATTATTATAGAGAGATCTGTCTATTGATAGAAACAGATGCCTGTGGTCTAGCCCCTGGAAAACCTGGGTCAGACAGGTATTGCTAGCGGGATAAATCTTGTTGCAATTACAGTCTTCATTATAATCATCACAAAATGATTACAGTAAACTGATTGGTCTATTACTTGAATTTATTTAAATTAACCAATCAGATTATCGTGTTTCTAGATGTGATGTCGTGATGTCAGATAAAAACTCACCGAAATCAGAGACGGCACAACTAAGTAACTGATGTGTAACAGGATTATACGACATACACTGTAGAGGATCATTATGACTGAAAATAGAAATAGCATGGAGTTTTACATCCTACTTGTTTACTATTGATTGGGATCATTAATTCAGAGAGAGTGGGAAACTTTCAAAAACTTTTACATTATAGTTATACAAACAGGAAGTACTGACACAAAATGTTTGATAGAAAACGTTAAAGGTGTTATAAAACACATGAGATGGAGAGCTTTCTTCTTTCTTTATGATAAAGGAGAAGTTTTCCATCATTAATCAGTAGTGACTTAAGAGACGTAGCGTCAAACTCTGAGTAACAACAACATGTTTTTTTAAGTTCTGATTTATTATTTTTTACTTTCAAGTCATAGCTTGAAACTGTAAGTAACAACAAATATATTTTCTGGTTTTGGTTCAATATTTCTAGACTTGAACAATAAAAATTGTGTCATTGGTCGTATACATACGTATATTTGAGAATTCCTTCCAATTTATTTGTCCAAATAATAACGCTTTTATCACCAGAACCAGAAGCGAATCTTTTCCCATCTTTAGCGTAGGCACAGCAATAGACTGTATCTTTATGTCCTTTTAGAGGCTGGACAATCGAGCCATCACTAGTATCGTAAACTATAACACGACTTCCAGCTGCTACAATTAATTGAGTTCCACTCGGGTTAAAACACAGATCCCATACACTGAAATTGAAATGAAATGAAATGAATGGAGTTTTACGTCCTACTTTTCTGCACCATGTGGGGTAATGAAGACGGTTAGAAATTGAAGCATTAAATTTGATTCTTCGTACAAAATCCCAATAAACTACACACACACATTACATAGATATTCTATGGAAATGCCGAAGTTGGATAGACAGACAGACATACAGGGTTATCTTAAACTAAAAGAAGCCGAGGAATGGTGGTGACTTTTGGGGTACCAAAATAAAGTAGGCTACACACACTCAGGTTCTCTCATGAGCTGTTTGAAACAAATCTGATATAATCGAAGATCTGTGGCTCCGGAAAGGGACTTAACGAAGGCCCTATGGCAATGTCAAGCTTTAAAAAGAAGGGGTGGGGGGAGGGTGGACATGTCACTTCAATTTTTCTCTTAATTCATCTTCAAAATATAAAATAAATGAAAAATATACCATTGTTCAACTTTGTCCTTATCGCAAGCCCTGTCAGCCCATGTTGGAACCGATCGCATGATGCTGGCTTCTTAGATTTCCAGATGCCGGTTCCAGTAAACTTTCAGAAATCCCGTTTCCAGCCAAAACAAATTTGTTGTGGAATGTACAGGTGAAATGCACATGCGCTAGTATAGATTAAACTTCCGGTTCAAGGGTCAGGTCAAAGGGCACCTGTCAAATCTTAACCCAGAATTCAACACACCGGAAGTTATTAAATGAACAATGGCAAGAAATAGAAATTTTCCAGGAAATTGATTTTCGCCGATTCACCTTGATTATGTAATTATTCTTTATATTTTGATCATTCTAATTTGCTGGGAGGCGTTAGGTGGAATTCTCCAGTCAGTTTTGTGAGTTGTGAAGCTAAATTGAGTCTTTGATATGCTGTAAGTAGTTTGAAAATGTAGCCAGGTACCATCAAAATTGACAAGAGAGAGGAGCTGATCCCCTCAGCTGTTCATGATAAAATTGACACCGGGATAGTTTCTATTTTGTAGTAATTTCTGTGGAATTTTTATAATCTATTTTTATCTCTGAAAAATCATACAAGTACACAACACATTTTATTTTAGTTTTCTGAAGACAGGTAATGAATGGGCCAAAGTCACAAAAGGAATGAAGGAAAACTTTTTTTGTTGACCTATCCTATTTAAAATGATTTCGGAATGATGAATACTTATTTTGTCACTAAGTAAATTTGGATTTGCAGTGTCATTGAGTTAATATAACGCACATTAGGCATGTAATGTGGAGTCACTTAGTCAGCTTATTTAAGATTACTACCAGAAACTTCTAGAACGCTAAAAGTCCTAAGTTACCTAGCCTATTTGCTAAACTCTCTGACTACATTGAATGTGCGCTTTGAATTGAATTTTTTCTCTCATTTCAGAAATATTCAAAATATAAATCTAAACTTTATGCCATTTGTATTTGGATGTCTTTGGGTCCATAGAATGTAAAGTTCAGGGATTACACGCTTCGTCCCAGAAAATTTACATGAAAATGACCTACATTTTGTACTGAATATTCCCCTCTATAAAATCGTGTTTACAATTAACAACTTTTCCAGTGGTTAACATTTTCATCAACCCAGTGACAATCTAAGACTCCCAGTAGTAATTTGTAGTTAATATTTCAATTCATAAGAAACCAGTATAGTCAGAGAGTAGGCCAACTCTACTGATTAATTTGAATCAATTAAAAGGCTGACTGATTTTAGTTGTTAATTAAGAAAATAACTCTAGTCATCAGTATTAATATTATTGAGTGTTGGGTGTAGATCACAGACCATTAGTTCTTGTGTATGTGAAAAGGCATGCAGTGGTTTATGACTGAAATTTAGCTCGGTTTCTCCCTAATACTTATATCTTTATTTGTTTGTTTTTTTGTTAAACAATAAAACTGATCTTGGATTCAGGTTTTCTATTGTCAAAATATTCTACTGTTTCTTACATAGCAATATAACTGATTTAAGTATGATGGCCTCTCAATTTGGGAAGGAATCAGGTTAAAATTGAGGAAGGAACAACTGCTATGAATTAGATTCTCCAAAAAGTGAAACACTTTCATTACCATTATACTTTTCTCTTTCAGTTAAGACGAAATTATGTAAAAATAAAACGTAAAAAAGAACGCAGAAAAGAAAAAAAATGGCTAGTGGAGATTCAAGTACTGAAATAGAACAGTCGAGTAATTTAACAAACGTCCTGTCGAATAAATTAAACTTTGATAATTATATGGACAATGAACTTCCTGATGATTTAAGCGGGGCTGTGGTGCCAGCCGTCGATGCTACAGAAGATGACTCTATTCTTCGGCAAGGATTATTCGATGCTGACAATCCGAATGATGAAGATACGTATTTAAACGCGGAAGATGTCAAAGATTTAGATAACGTTGGTGATGGAGAAATCAGCAATCAAGGTGAAGATTCGTAAAATTAATTGAAAAAATTTAAACCTCTTTTTTAACTCTTCACTACAAATATTTGTTACATTTATCTGTAGTTAATTACAATTTCAAATACAGAAATGCCATGAAGACATGTTAGCTCAAATACCTCGCATATTTCCGTCATTGAAATATTTTAACAGCTTTGCTTCATTATTATTTGTCATTAAATAGTGCATATCATCTTGTTTTTTTATAAATTGTCAAACTTACTTTTTACCTATCTGTACAATTTTAAAACTTTATTTGTGTGTAACTGCCATATTTTCTACCTGTAGGATTAGAGTCATTAGAAGATATAGCTAATGAAGATCCAGGGGCTGACAGTGACTGGGATGGGGAGGGTGAGGAAGAGGAAGAGGGGTCAGAAGAAGAAGAAGATGAGGAAGAAGAAGACGATGGAGAAGAAGGAGGTCAGTATTTTCATTGATATTTTTAAAACAGCATAACTCTGAATATCATGGGAATCCATTGTGGTGTGTTAGTAGCCTAAACTCCTTTTCCTTTTTAGAAAGCACCATGACATGAGTATAACAAAGTCCTATAGCTGGTTCCGTTTTTAATACAGAAAATGTGATTTAAGTGAGCATTTCCCTTATTGCACACTGCATGGTGTTTTGTCTTTGTCTCAACTCTATTGCAATTTTAATCTTCTTTAATTTTCTACTTCAGAAGAAAGTGAAGACAGTGATATGTTGGATGAAGAAAATTTAGATAAACTAGAAGATGAACTGGGGGAGGTTGATCAAGAAATCAACGAACATGATAAAGAACTGGAAGGGGAGGAAACTCCAGCTGTTTCTATGGAAACAACAGATCCTGATTTACCGTCCACCTCCGCTAAACCTCCACCATCCTCGGCTAAAAAACGCAAACGTAAAAAGGATAAGAAAGACAAGTCAAAGAAAAAGTTAAAGAGTAATAAATCAACTTATAACAGAAAAAATATCAGGTTAGTTTCTGTTAGATAATTTTTTATTGTGCCATGCCCTTTGTTCTGGCAAAATTTCCCTTGTTGCACACTGCATCGCTTTGTCTTTCATACTAAATTCATATCACTGAAGGTGTTAATAACTTTCGAACTGTGTAAACGTCAATACTTCCCTATAACGCTGGGTTGGAACACTGTCTTTTCGTGGCAGTGGAACAAGTCAGTCGGTAGCGAGTTGCGTTGTCATCTGCTAGGTGCTGTGGGTTCGAATCTATGTCACTGCTAGTACTTTCGAAAGTCTGTCTGGTTTCTGCTTTCACCCCCTCTTATCCTTTCACATTATTATAGTTATTATTGACTATTGTTTCCACCTTACATTAAATGAAATTATTACTATTATTATAAGCTTCAAAGATAGACGACAACTTTTGGATATTTTCTAGGAAAATCATCAAAGAAGCTGATCTAGATAAAGATACAATAGATGCCCAGAACGAAGAATTCGAGAGAAAGAAAAGGTTGAATGAATTAAAGAAAAATCTGGTCCAGAAACCAATCAAAGAAGAAAAGGATTCCGAGTTGAAATCTCTGTTACAAGGTTTGTCTTTTATTAGACTTATATTTTAAATTAACGAATAGATAGAACATTAAATAAGTAAGAACACTATTATGGATATACTACTCCTTCCTTTAATTCCTACAACGTTTCAAACAGGAATCTTTATCAAGCACAAAATAATAATGATAGAAAACAGAACAACAAGTATATATTAAATAATTTAATATAAATTAAAGGAATTAGTAGTATATCTATAATAGTTGTTATGGTGGTTCTTTTTTAAAAGCATCAGGACCTTGTTTCATTCCAATTTTCCATCAGATGTTTGTGGTCCATATAATTATCGGTAGCTTTTGTGTTAATGTTATCTTAAATTATCCTATATTTTAGCTGCAGAAGACGAGGCAGAAGAGGCCAGTAAAAATAACGATGTGATTATTCTAGAGAAGAGTGAGGTAGAAAAAGAGGAAGAAAGGGGTAAGTCTGAAAGTGATTCGATATTCTTTACGTGGGGTGATTAACTTCGATCTGTTTCTCAGAGCAGGTAAATTCTAGTTTTACCAATTTGTGACTTTATTTTGATAAGAAGATTAGATTCAAATTTGCCTTAATTTCTCCTATTTAGATAGAAATGAATTAAAAAACAATATAATTTATTTCATCAAGAGAGATCAGAAGAATTATAATGGTGGTAACATAGTCTGAAGATTGATTGACACATCCATCTATTGGTTCTAAGTTTTGTCAATTTTGCTTATATGGGAAAAAACATGGTGTTCTTAAAGAGATATTTTGGATGTTAAACTCTGTAGTATTTCTAATCTATAAAAGTGATTGATTTAACCTTTTTATGTTATTTAATATTATAGAAGTGATAGAATTAAGTTCTGAAGATGAAGATGAAGAAGGAGTAACGATTGTACAAACAGAAGATGATTTAATCGAGGAAGAGGATATGAATAATGCTGGTTCTCATATTAACGATGATGCTAATTGTCCTGATGAATTGGGACGTGTTCTAGTCAATCTCAGTCATCCACCAGCTGATCCTGATGTGTTCCTGACCCCACAGATAGCAAGAGCCATCAAACCTCATCAGGTAGGCAATGTCATTTTTGAAAACTTCTCAATTTTTTTTTAACTGATTTGGAGTTTGCTATTGACTTTGAAGAAGTTATATTAAAGAGGTTTTCTATTTTTCTTGTGTGTATAAGGACCATTATTTTGTTACTTCTGATTTGCATAATTCCAAATTTTCTGTCAGATATCTGTGGTTCCTGTAATTATAGAAATGTTAAACTGTAAATGAAGCCACTATCACAAAAGGTTCTCAGTAATAAGATATTATTTTTCAGTGAAATTACAAGAAAGACAAATACTGACTGAAAAAAAACCTCTTTACAATTACATAATGATTGGCTTATAGACGCGAAATTATATTTTAATTTCTTTCTCTCTATGCCAAAAGATTTCACCAAAGAGCTTGAACGGGCTTAAATCTAACATGGCTTAAGAATTTTTCTGTGTATATTTTCAGATTGGTGGAATAAGGTTTCTATATGACAATGTTGTAGAATGTTTAGAAAGACACGAGAGTACGCCAGGGTTCGGTTGTATTTTAGCTCATAGTATGGGCCTTGGAAAAACTCTACAGATGATTGGTTTTATAGATATTTATTTACGTTATACTAAAGCTAAAAAAGCCTTGTGTATCGTTCCTATTAACACGTTACAGAACTGGATGGGAGAGTTTAATATGTGGGCACCAGAACCGTGCGTTATTCCACCGGAAATGTTAAATGATGTTCATCCGAGAAATTATAAAGTGTTTTTATTAAATGATAATTATAAAACTACTGCAGCTCGAGCTAAAGTTATTGGTAAGTTTTTTCTCTTTTTTTATAGAATTTCATTGGTAAATCTTTTTTTCATACAGTTATATATTATTAGAAAGAAAGATTTATAGATTATGTGATTATCGTGCAAAATATTTTTGATACAATTTACTTATTGGATGGTTTGGTTCAACTGTCCAATAGATAAAAGTTGAGAGTGTTTCATCATGTTAACAATTATTAAGCGTCTTAAAATATCTTAGGCCCTTTGCGATAGTGATGTCATAAAACTTCTTGCTTCAGTTTTAGTTTTGCAGGAACCACAGACATCTGATGAAAACTTAAAATGGTGCAAATCCATTCTATCAGTGTCCCTGATACACACAAAACTAAAACTTATTTACAATTTATAAACTATAATTATTTCTATATTCTATATCTTTCAGCCCAATGGAAGGAAGAGGGAGGTGTATTATTAATGGGGTATGAGATGTATCGACTTCTCTCCTCCAAGAAAACGTTTGCCACCAAACCAAAGAAATCCAAGAAAATCAGTCTGGAACCAGAAATTATTGATGTTGATGAAGAAGATAAAAATAAATCATTAATGATAGGTAAAGTTTATTAAAATTTTGATTTTAAGGGATGAAAATGAGTTAAGAAAAGGTACCAAATCAAATGCAACTATCCATCTAAGTTCAGCAGACCATCCCTTTCAGAGAGTTCACAACCTGATAATGTTACTACGGTATATTTGTAACACACCAACAATCAGGTAGCTCTGTTTTCTTTAACCTACACTTTAACATGCGTAACTCTAGAGAAGTCAGCTCACCCCCTGTCAGTAGTGTTGTGTTTTATTTTATAGATATATTTGGGGCGTTAGTGAACCCGGGTCCTGATATTATAATCTGTGATGAAGGACATAGAATTAAAAACAGTCACGCTGGTATTTCACAATCTCTTAAAAATATTAAAACAAGGTTAGTATTAAAATAACAAGATTACTTTTCCTCCATGAGTGAAATTTTCTATGTACACCACATTGAGGTTCGTTCATGAGGTGTGTTTTGTTAATATCATTAATTCTTATTAGAGTTGGGTGATATACTGTCAAAGCGCTCAATATTGATACTTGTTATTCACAATATATATTGCTGGACCTCCAATCTGATTGTATTTGTATGATCCTATTCTTAGATTGTTCAGATGTAGAGAAAACAGGATGTATTCCTAAGCATCAATTTTTCTGCCCAACCAATTAATTCTATGAACTTGTAGCATCTCTGTCCTTTTTCTGAAACTTAAAACTTAGCTTTTGTTAGTTATATTATTGTAATCAATATTTAACATTGCAGACGGCGAGTTGTATTAACAGGCTATCCATTACAAAATAATCTACAAGAATATTGGTGTATGGTAGACTTCGTTCGACCCAATTTTCTCGGTACTAAGACAGAGTTCTCTAACATGTTTGAACGACCAATGAGTAATGGACTATGTGTTGATAGTACAGATAAAGATTTACGAGTAATGCGACATCGAGCCTACGTTCTACATAGTTTGTTAGAAGGCTTCGTTCAACGGTAAGTAAAATTTATTTATATGAAATTGGGAACAACTTGAACATGAACATAAGCAGTCTGCTATATTTTCAGACATTAAAATCATATTATGAACACAACTTTTTACACTGTAAGGTCTTGCAAGAAACAATTAATAAATGGCTTCTATGATTGCAGACTAGAACTAGTAATTATTAGTAGAGCTGTTATTAGCTATATTTGCTAGAATACAAACAAATCAAATTGCTGTACTCACAAACTTCTGTGATACAAGCTATAATACGTAGCGAATATGTCAAGTTAAAAGGACTACTTGAGTTGCCTTATCATTATTCATTATAACGACTTTACAAGACTTGAAACATGAAATGTGACTATTGCAGTCAAGGTATAAGTACCAAGTTCATATATTCATAATAAAGTCTTTTACGAACTTCTATGATACAAAAATAGTGACTATTACAGTCAAGGTATTGGATTGCAGTCTATAATCCCTTGACCATTGTGAAGATAAAAGGACTACTGATTGACTAATCATTATGAAAACAGTCCAAAATGGCTGCCTTGTTGATAAACCTAACCACAGAGTAACTGGAGAATGGTTAGTTTGAATATAAGGTGATCATAATATATTTTATATTACAGCCGAGGTCATGCTGTTTTAAATCTCAGTCTACCAGAGAAGAAAGAATATGTATTTATGATTAGAATGTCTCCCATACAGAGGGCGCTGTATAATAGATTTATGTCTACTATATCTGACACGGCTCTCGGTTCCTGGGCCAACAATAACCCTTTAAAAAGTTTCTCAGTTTGCTGTAAGGTAAGATTAGAGAATTTCTTTACTGATAGACCATAAATTACTGGCCAGTTAAATCTGTTGTCAGTTATATTCAATCGCAAGGCATTTGTATTAAAATAGCATACAAAGAAATTTGAGTTGTTTCAGATTATATAAAAAAAGTACTTCTTGAGCTTCACTTTTTCAAGATTATTGTCTAAAAGTTGTCTTGATAATTACTTTAGAGCTCGATAGAGATCCATTTCAACTTGCTGCGACACTTTGATATCTCAGGTTTGAAGAAACACTTAGAAACTGTCATTGAAAAGTTCAAATGAACTGTATAATGTTTGGTTATTTCATATTTTTGTTATGGTTAATTTGTCAGATTTGGAACCACCCTGATGTTCTCCATAAAATCGTGACCCAGAGGAAACTAGATGATGATGATTTAGATCTGGAGGGGAATGAACAGGGAGGGAAGAAAAAATCTAAAGTCAAGGACACGACTGATGGCATGATTACTTACGACTGGGTATGATATATTAACTGAATTTCTCATCTTCATTTTGTTATTTATTTTGAACATGAAAGAAAAAAACATCCATATTTTACAAAGAAAACATCAAGTTCAAAGATCCATGTCTTGGTTCTTGGCCAACCCTAGGCATTGATCTTCATTTACAGATTAGTCGACTCTTAAGGAGGAAATATAAATCAATTGAAATATAAGATTTAAACATAGCCTAACTTAAAGTTCCTGTGTTTATCTTGGCATGGAAAAAAAAGATTTGATCCCAGCATTTGAGCATAGAAAGAAGGGAGTCCCAGTTTTCAACAGGATTTGTCAGATGTCTGTGGGTAATTTTTATGTTAAGATCTTTTTGTGCCCACTATTTTCAGGCGGATGAACTGATGAAAGACTACGTACCTGGAGTTCTAGAACATTCTGGTAAAATGGTTTTTCTTAACTCCATTATAGAAGAGTCTCTTGCTGTCGGTGATAAATTATTAATATTTAGGTAAGAAAGATGGCAAGTATTACATCAATAATCTTGTATATCCTGCCTCATTACAACACATACCAATTGTTATATTTAATGATTTGGATTGATAAAAGGAACGATATTAGCTTTAAATGCACCTACAAGACGCCTGTGTGACGTTTATAGTTCTTGCTATTCCCGAAAACTTTGATCCGATTATAACCTTTCAATTTCAAATGGCTGTAATTCTTGTCTCTTAATAACTTGTTACTTTTTCAACATTTATTTTCTCTACAGTCAGAGTTTGTTTACGTTAAATCTAATAGAAGAATACCTGTCACAGAGAAATGTTCCTCGTCCAGACATGAATGAAAAATGGTGTAAAAACAGATCTTATTTCAGTAAGTTACATTATTCTTATATCGATTAAACACTGGGCCTTTAATCAGCTGTAATCAATTGATAATATCTTGTAATCAACTATAATCAATTGATATCATCTATAATCAATTGATAATAACTAGTAATCAGCTGTAATCAATTGATAATAACTAGTAATAAGCTGTAATCAATTGATAATATCTAGTAATCAGCTGTAATCATTTGATATTATCAAGTAATCAGCTGTAATCAATTGATAATATCTAGAAATCAGCTGTAATCAATTGATAATATCTAGTTATCAGCTGTAATCAGTTGATAATATCTAGTAATCAGCTGTAATCAGTTGATAATATCTAGTAATCAGCTATAATCAGTTGATAATATCTAGTAATCAGCTGTAATCAATTGATAATATCTAGTAATCAGCTGGAATCAATTGATGATATCTAGTAATCAGCTGTAATCATTTGGTAATATCAAGTAATCAGCTGTAATCAATTGATAATATCTAGTAATCAGCTGTAATCAATTGATGATATCTAGTAATTAGCTATAATCAGTTGATAATATCTAGTAATCAGCTGTAATCAATTGATAATATCTAGTAATCAGCTGGAATCAATTGATGATATCTAGTAATCAGCTGTAATCAATTGATAATATCTAGTAATCAGCTGTAATCAATTGTTAATATCTAGTAATCTGCTGTATTCAATTGGTAATATCAAGTAATCAGCTGTATTCAATTGGTAATATCAAGTAATCAGCTGTAATCAATTGATAATAATATCAAGTAATCAGCTGTAATCAATTGATAATATCTAGTAATCAGCTGGAATCAATTGATAATATCTAGTAATCAGCTGTAATCAATTGATGATATTTAGTAATCAGCTGTGTTCAATTGATAATATCTAGTAATCAGCTGTAATCAATTGTTAATATCTAGTAATCAGCTGGAATCAATTGATGATATCTAGTAATCAGCTGGAATCAATTGATGATATCTAGTAATCAGCTGTAATCAATTGGTAATATCAAGTAATCAGCTGTAATCAATTGATAATACCTAGTAATCAGCTGTGTTCAATTGATAATATCTAGTAATCAGCTGTAATCAATATTCTGCTGACATTTCTAACCGGTATATTTTGAATACCTTTCAATTTACCTGTCTTTAGCGTTAGGACAGCCATATTGTATCTGTAGCTTACAGATGTTTTATTTGATTGATTTGATATTGCCAGAGTTTGTAATATTTCTGTTATTATTTTGTTATTGATATGTTCCAATGATGTAAAAAAAAACTAGTAAGTTAAGATGTCGATCTATTTTAAACAGATCTTGATATCACATGACTTATTAATCTTCTTTCATTCTCATTAGTTTAAGTCTGAGGAACATTGATAACTTATAATAATAACACAGGTATTGGTGGGGGTGGGGGGAGAGTAAGGGGCTAAACCTTACTAATAACACAGGTAATAAACTATCAACTGTTTCAAATAAGAGGTTTCACCCGTAATTCCAAGACTGATTGGCCAGTTTGAAAATTACATGTCATGAATATTTATAACCCTGGTTCCTAAGTCACAGAGTGGAATCAAGTGTTTACAGAGGTCTAGTAGAGTATGTGTCAGGGCTGTTGATTTATTTTTTTGGCAACCGGACATTTTTCAACAACCTGTGAAATTTGATCTCAATTTCCCCTTGAGAAAAGGTCTACAGGTATTGTCATGATGTTAGAGGTTAACTGTGTCATTTTACCAACTGTTTTACTTGATCACTCATACTATATCACTAACTAGTTTATTGTTTTATTAATTCAGGATTAGATGGAAGTACATCAGCACAAGAGAGAGAAAAATTAATATCTCAGTTTAATCAACCCAATAATGATGTATCCTGGTTGTTTTTATTGTCAACTAGGTAATGAATATTATATTTATTTATATTTACTCTTAGCAATTCACGTTTAGGATCACGTTGGATCAAAGATGGTTCCCAAATATTATGTGGATTGAATTTTCTCCCAATTCAGAAAAAATGAAAGTTAAATGAATTGTGAAAATTGAATGGATTCCATGGATAACTTTTTCTTTTTCATGTTGGTTTTAAAATGCACTACAATGTATTTATTTCTGAACTATCATATAGTAAGATATTTTTTCTGTATTTCAGGGCTGGATGTCTTGGTATTAATCTAATCGGAGCCAATCGAGTGGTAGTATTTGACGCGTCGTGGAATCCATGTCATGATTGTCAAGCTGTTTGTCGTGTGTTTAGGTTCGGACAGAAGAAGAATAGTTATATCTACCGTCTAGTCACTGATAATACGCTAGAGAGAAAGATCTACGATAGACAGGTCTCAAAACAGAAAATGTCCGGTGAGCTTTTCCATCTTTAGATTACTATAATAATATAAAACCTGGCAGCCCTTTCACAAACTGTTTGTTTAGAGGAAGTGCCAGTCTAGAAGCTTTTTCTTCAACAGATCAAATAGTCTTTCAGTCAGGACTTGTTAAGCTTGCTATTTCAGATGACATGTTGGTTAACTGAGAATAAGCTTACTGCTAAGAACGGTTTCACTGTTATAGTTGAAATTGACCATAGACACTGAAACAAGAAAAGTAGTGGGGACCCAAGTTCAGATTTTGTCATTGATTTCCTCTCACTTTTCTTTTCCTTGTAAACCCTACACATCCAACCCCGGTAACCCTGCCAAGAATTTTTCACCCCGCCAAATTTTGTTGGGATCGAACAGTACATAAGACAGCTTTGCCGAGTCTGAAGAGTTCAATCCTGAACGAAACTAGTCACTGAAAATCAGGGATAACTGGTCAATAAAGCCAATCTTATCTCATCTGACCATAGACACTACTAAATCTTCCTTACCTGGTTCTCAGTGAGAGCAGAATGGGAAATCAGAATGATGGAAACAAAATTTATACGTGTTACAGCTACATCCACATACCAGACATGAATTCTCCTTCTTAGTTTATTTCTAAGATTCATTCTATATCCCAGTTAACATTTCAATATATAGTATATAATATATTTATTATAGATCGTGTTATTGATGATTTGAACCCTGACAATATGAGACGAGGTACTAATGATTTACTTCAATATACTGTAAGTATTATTATATTACTAAATATCTTAAGCTTGCTATCTGTTTCTCTACCACAATATTTCAATGATTGGTGTACTCAAGTCAACATCTTTATTAGGTCCAAGAAGATTTATATGATAACCGTTATGATCATCTTTGATTTAGTTCCTTTCATATTAGCATCACAATTATTGTAAACATAACTTTAACCCTGTGCCAGTGCCTTTTATTGAATAGTAACTTGTTACTTTTCAATCACCCTAATCTCAAGTCAACTAAATCTAGTAGCTTATCAGATTTTACTAGTAGTTGAAATTCTAGTTTTTCCCAGATTCAACCAGTCACAAGATTAAACTGGGACCCAAATCCTCTCCCACCAACACATCTCTCTCTATTCATTAATATTTGGGAGATTATATTTAATTTTTTTTATAGGATCGTGATTTTCCAGAAGTTGAAATTGGAGAAGAGTTTAAAGAATGTGAAGATATTGTAATGAGAAATGTTTTACAGAAACAGGGTAAATGGATCACAGAGGTGAGATTTCTCTAACTAATAATACTGATGATATATATCTCAGAATATACCTCCAAATTTCTTCTATTAAAAAAGATTATGATAATCAGTTTTTGTAAGATGAAATATCAACTCCATAATACTACTGAGAGTCTTAAAATATCATAGAAGATTCTTCTAAATACAATAGTTTCAATATAATGATCTATTATAATAATAATACCTCTTTTCTCTTACCCATCTTCATTAGCCCACATGGTACAGAAAAATAGGACTTAAAACTCCATTCATTTCATTTCATCTTCTTCATGTTGGAGAATATACCTTCACTGAATAGAACAACTTCAATAATAATAGTCAAAATTACATTACATTACCCCCCAAACATTTACAAAGTGGTATTTACCTAGAGATAGAAAACCCTGTTTTAATGATTATATTATCTACTCCATAGTTTGTTAAATATTGTACGTTTATTTTTAGCTACCTTTTACCCATGAATCCCTGCTGCTAGACAGACGAGAGTTAAGATTATCGAAGAGAGAGAAACAGTTAGCTAAAGAAGGATACGCAAGAGATAAAAAGATGAGTGTATCATACAGTCGACCCTCGTATTCGGCTTTCTACCCGAATAATCAGGGTCTACCTATTCTACGCAATCAACAGGGGTAGGTTTCTAACTTTTATTTTATTTTGGAAATGCAAAATATCCAGGTAGTATTTTATAGAGTACACAATCATAAATTGTTTTTGTCTGGAGATTGTAGTTTAGAAGCACAAGATGCCATGAGATGAAGGAGAACTTTGTGGATTGAGGAAGTATATCAATTATAGATCAAGTATTTTAAAATGAAAAGTACCCTGCACAAGTTTTAACTGACGTTGTAATATTTAGATTTTATTTAAAAATAATATACAGAAATACAAGACTTGTGGCTCAAAATATAGAGTGCTACAGGCTGTGCACGTTAAAGATCCCTCGACAGTTGGATCTCGAAAAAGAGCAGGCTAATGCCGCTGTCCTGGCAAAATTTCCCTCATTGCACCTTGCATAGCATTGCCCGTCTTCATTAGCCCACATGGTGTCGAAAGTAGGACGTTATACTCCATTTCATTTCATTTCAGAATATAAAACTTGTCTTGTTGTAAAGGTTATTATTTTATTAGAGATAGATATAATTAATATGTAATATGTTTTGATATCTATATTATAGTATGATGGTGAACCGAGGAGGCTATATGAGACCAGTAGCTAGTGTTAAACCTATGATATCAACTCCAGTACCAATGGGGTTAAAAACAGGAGCTAAGGGGTCAGGATTGGGTAGTAATATTATGAGACCTGGTGTTTCTGTACATCAAGTTATTACCACTACAGGTATAGTTTTACAATAGTTTTCAAACCTCCGTGTAACTTTGTATGGACTGCACCCTTTTCCGTCTATCTGCTCAAAAGATAACAGAAACTTCAATGGTATATATCCAGTCTGCAACAATTAAATAATTTTTTGAAATTTGATGTTTTTGATTTAGAATTTAGAGTCTAAAGAAATACTAAAACACACGAAAATCACATAATCCCTTCAAATATACCTCAAACTAGAAATTTCACTGTCTATTTCTATATATGTATATGTGTTTTTTATATATGGCATAGACTCACTAAAACTTTCAAACGTGAATAATTATGGATACACCTAGATTTGAAGGGTCAAATTTCTATGATGAGCTGTGAACACTATTACTGATTATGTAAGCTAAAAAAACCCAATTCTATTTCTGAACTAAGGTACGATTGGTTGAACAGAAAGTGAAGGTGCTCCTTTACATCAAATTAGAATAAAAGGCTACTTTTGAATCAATCACAATGTTTCTCTTGTATCTTTCAGAAATTGTGTTACCCGGGTCTAATACAGCTACGCAGGCAGGAACAGTGAATCGTATCCCACCAGGCCAGAAAGTCTTGGTTATCAAGACATTAAAAGGTGTCTATATACGGACGGCTGATAAGAAACTGTTTGCCGTCAGATCGAAGGGTTTACCAGGACCGTCGATGGCGCCACCTGGTCCGTTGAATTTATCATCATCATCATTAACTACGTTGTCATCTACTCAATCTACAGGTAATTAACAATTTATATTTAGAATTTTCATTCTTTGTGGAGGTGGCTCAGTTTTTTAGATGATTGCTTTCACTGGGGTATATCTTGGGATAGGTAGAGACAAAATGAATTACCCAGATTCCTCAGGAAGTTCTCTGGTCAATATTCTTTCTTTGACGAGGTGGTATAGTTAATTAAAACTAACACTCAAACTTCTAAAAGTTTTGACTGTTTTCTTTCGTCAATGATGCAAATGAAATAAACATGTGACAGGCTAATGCCAAATGACTTGTGAAAAATCAGAAATATTGTAAATTTTAAACATTAACCATAAAATTTTCTTTTCTTATATATTATATTAGCATAGCCTACATTTTCCAATTGCATACATTGTCGGGAATCTCTCTCAGGCTTATTCAACCAGTCGGAATTGGCCTATTTCTAAGTTGCATATTGTTTATTTCAGGGTTACCAATAACAAGTACATCTTCAACTGCAACCCCATCAAATTTAAATATTAAAATTATCACCAGTTCGGGAGCGAGTGTCGGGAAGCTGGGAGATAAACGACTGATCATAAACAGAAATAATAACAGTGCTACCGTGAAAGCCATGCCAAAGATCATACGAACTCCATCCAAAAGTCCAATAACTTCAGAATTATTACAAAGTGACTTACTATCCAGTATATACTCTCAAACAGACAGCGTGAACGCAATATTACGGAATCAAGATTCAAACTCTAGTGATAATACAACTCCCTTTAGTGATAAAACAGGGGACACAACTGTGACTACTACATCTCAGACTACAAGCATTTCTTCTATTGCTAATAGTGTGAGTGGTAAACTTGATAAACTCATAGCACCAGTTAATACTAATCCATTTGGTTCTATACTAGGTAAGTGTAAGAATTTCTATTATTTAACGCCAACTTTTATATTTACTTTCATTTTACAATTTTTCAACCAATCTTTCTGAATCTAACAGGTGATATTTCATATTAGTATCATGTTTTGGGACATTTATGGCTTTTTTTGAATCATTACGATTTTCAGTCAAATGTCTTTGGTTTCTGTAATTATAGAAATGCTTAACTGCACATAACGTCGAAGGCTGCTATTAATTATATGTTAATCTAAGGTCACTTATGATAGTGACTTCAAATTACGCTTAGTTTTAGTGGAACTCCAGGAACCGCAGACTTCTACTGGTAACTGAAAATTAGAATGGTCCAAATTGATGATTTCAGTGTTCCCGAAACAAATAAAAAGTAGAGAAAACTTGGTGTGGATATGACCTTTGTTGGTCCTAGCTAGATAATAAAAATGCATAATAGGAAAACGATTCTGTCAATCAAAAATCTTGTCCAAAGAATGGAAAAATCAGGAGTAAAAGTTGTTTAGCTGTGGACTATTAATTCCTAATTTAGATTGATATGTTAACATTGCTGTTAGTTTGACCAAGTTCTTAATGTAGCTTTGTTTAATATTTTAGATGATGGTGGTAAAAATAAACTAGGAGCCCCGTTTAGTTTGAATTTTAGTAAAGGAATAAAACCAGTCGGGATTTCAAAACCAGAAACGGTGACCAGCTCCGGGGACAATATCATATCAGGATTACTCCAGATGAACGAGGATTCTGGTAACCATTGCAACAAAACTACCAGCGAGGCTGGCACTAATACAACAATCGCACGACTACCAGTCATAAAACCTAAAACAACCAGCGAGAAATCTCCTAAAGTAAAATCAGAAACTGATGATACGAACCAACCCATCGAGTTGCCATCCTTTCAAGGACTAAATTCTTCAACTTCACAAGGTCCCAAACCAAACGAACCCTCTCAAACTAGTTCCAGTTCAGCACCAAATTTCACTGGACAAAATTTCAATCCAATGAATTTTGGACGACAGAATGCAAACGCATCAAACTTTTCCAATCCTGGGTTGAATTTCAGTGGCACCAATCCCAATAATTCTTCATTAGGACAGAATACTTCGTCATTTGGCTATCAGGGGCAGAATTCGAATTTTGGTCAAAATCCTGGATATTCGGGGCAGGGATTGGGATTCCAAAATTATCCACGCCAAAATTCAAGTTTGCCAAATTTCCATGCACTAAGTTCCATGCCATCTTCTAATTTTCCGGGACAAAAAACATCAGGAAATTCTTCGACGTTTGGAAGCACAGCTAACACTCAGTCGAATTCTGGAGCAAATTATTCATATCCCAACCAATCTCAAAACAGTAACTTTTCACAAGATACATTCTATAGTGAAGGAAGCAAGGGCAATAACTCTGTGTCAACTACGAGTGATTTGTTAAATCTGTGTAACCAGTATAATAATACGGAATCATTAGGAATGAATAATCTAGATGATATAAACACGACCCAAAACACTGGCATGACTTCAACAGACGCTAGTCAGTCGTCGTCATCTAGAGCTAATAATAGTAACAGTACAGTGGAGACAAGTCAACCCAACACAACACGCGAGAACACAAGTCAAGACACCAGCAACGTCAATAATTCCATGTCCAATTTCAACCAATCATTTAACGATTCATCCTCATCTCAAAATCAAAGTTTCAGTAACTATGGCAATAAT
Source organism: Lottia gigantea (assembly GCF_000327385.1). Classification (NCBI taxonomy): domain Eukaryota; kingdom Metazoa; phylum Mollusca; class Gastropoda; family Lottiidae; genus Lottia; species Lottia gigantea. The sequence continues at coordinate 122,133 of NW_008708434.1, read as the reverse complement.
TATAACCCAATGGGTAGCTTCGGTAATTTTACTGGAAATAATTTTGGATCTAACATGTCCAATCCAATGGAACAAAGTTACGGAAACCCCTATTCTAATATGGCTCCCAGCCCATTCTTCCCGTATTTCCCACAACATAATTACCCGCCAATGATGGGACAGCCACCCGGAATGGGAATGATGGGTGGAATGCCAATGATGGGTGGGTTTAACCCAGCTAATATGATGAGTGGAATGCCTCAGCAGATGATGCCCAACATGTCCACTCCATCGAGTTCCAGTTCGTCAAATACCACAAACCAATCAGATTCCAGCAACCAACAAAGTTCCTCGCAGGTTCCGATGCCACAAGGGATGTACGGGATGCCCTATATGAACACTCCTATGAACCCGTTTATGTATAACAGCTCACCGAACTCTATGTACGGGATGCCCATGATGAACCCGTTCTCCTCCATGCCCACCCAACAGATGAACTCTATCCCACATGGGATGAATTCTGGGATGACGTCTAGTTCCTCGGGTGATCAGTCTGATAATCTCCAATCGGGCAACAATCCTACGTCCAGTGCTAATTAAGGTGTCAGAACATCAAACTTGAGTGCAAATGTGGTTAGTGCAAATTATAAGAAAGAATCAGAAACTAGTGGAATAAAGTTTTAGGTCCACAAAGGCATGGGCCAATGCATAGAAAATTTTCTATAAAAATTTGCGTGCTTGTTTGTCAAACTAGTGCTCATGTATGTGCAAATTGTAAGCATCTAAGATATACTATTGAAGTGCTAATGAAGGTCTTGAAAATTTGTGTGCTAAAAAAAAAAAGTGGATTAAAGTTATGAGGGAAATGTGGCAATTAAACCCAAAAAATCATCAGAATTGAAAATCAAAAAGTAAATCACTTCTCACCAAAATGTCAGAAATTCAGTGCTGATTATAATTCATGTCTAACTTTAATGCAAGAACTCAGAATCTAGAAAACTGTGGCCATGGATTCAAATCCAATGCTTGTAGTCTAGTGAGATAGACTTGTTTATAATATAAGTCAAAATATATGTTTTATTCGTTGTAAAATTGTGGATATTTTTATATTGTGATGAAGGCAAAATCAAACTAATATGGAATATAAACTATGTGAACACTGTGAAAGGGTGCCAAATTAACAAACCTAATCACTAAATAGACAGACATAATTAACTATGTGAACTCTCTGAAAACGATGCCAAGTTGATAAACCTAAATACCATATAAACATTAGTGGCTATGTGAACACTCTGAAAGGGATGCCAAGTTGACAAACCTAAATACCAAATAGACATAATTAACTATGTGAACACTCTGAGAGGGATGCCAAGTTGACAAACCTATATACCAAATAGACATGATTAACTATGTGAACACTCTGAAAGGGATGCCAAGTTGACAAACCTATATACCAAATAGACATGATTAACTATGTGAAGACTCTGAAAGGATAGCTAGTTGACAAGTCTTTATACCAAATAAACTAAAACTGTACAAATATGTTCCAACCCTATATTTGGATCTATGGTAAATTCATTATTATAAATTTAGAATACTAAAGGTCACGAAATGAAAATTTTCTATTTTGTACTTTTTTCTACTATATTGTCCCACATGTTCATTAAAAGGATGGAATGATGCCTTTGTAATGACAAATTTTCCCCATTGAACACTGCATGGCATCTGTTTTCATCCATATCAGTGTCAGATATAATATAATACTTCATTTTCTGTTATTTATTTTCACTATACAATCCACATTGTTATGAAAAATGTTTCAGCTTTTTCATTCTTTCACACTACCATATATGGCCATCTAATTTAATTATATGCGCATTTTATGTTATTTATAATGACTATACAATGTATATGAAAATAAGTTTATGTTCTTTTGTATTTTGTCTCTAATCTTCTCCCTCCCTTTTTACTACATGGCCGATTTCATCAATACTACTTATATGCGCATATCATTAATTATTGAATCATGTATCAATTTTATAATTTTATAGATATTTAAATTCTTATCATTAATTTATTTCAAATCCTTTCATCAATTGTATTGTACTCACAATTTTCATGTCATGTTATTTTTTTTATAATCCTTTTCATATGTCATGATTTTTATTGGAAACTACTTTTTTTTGGTCATATGTTATTTTTCAGTAAATTTATCAATATATTTTGGTTTTAACAAAGTCAAGTTTGATTTCATTCATAGCTAGGAGGTTCTGTAAGTCAAGATGATAAGAAGTTCCCAGGTTCGATAAAAATGTTGAAGCAAATATCAGTCACAATTTCCTATTTCTTATTATTACATTCACAAACTTGCATTGGTTATTTCTGATTCTAATGATCAGGAATATGTTTCCTATTGTGACCCCCCTCCTGTTTTTCATTCACTTATTCATTCAACAGATTGATTGTATTGTATATGAATTATTTGTTATGAGTTATCTATGTAAACATCATCATACTGATCTAATAGTGCTGTAGTTTATCATCACAATAGTTAACAGTTTTAATTTGCTATTCCAATTTACGTTCAGTTACAATGCTACTAAGCTATGTGTATCTGTATAGACTTTATATGATATCTTGTTTATCATCGCAATAGTTATCAATTTACATTTAGTCATGGTTATAAACTGGATGTATCTATGTAAAGATAGTGATCATCAGTTGTGTATAGTTATGAATAAGAATAGGGGTCATTAGTTTCAAACATAACTCTCCTGTAACTGAGTAGTGAGTTGTATTCAGAACTCATGATCACTTTTATTATTCTCAGCTATACACAACTGTTTACGCTATCTGTCAGGGCATCTTTAACTTCTATATTCAGATAAAAACCTTCAGTGGATATTTTATGATCTATATTTGTGGTCAATCAAAGATCTAGCACATCAGTAAGACTATTCAAAACATAAAACCAGACTACATAATGTTAGGTTATTTTGATGGTAATAAACACACTAATAGATATTGATATTTGTCTTGTATTTAAATAAGATAGACTGAATGTTACCTCTTCTTGACCATTTAAACATGACAGTTATTATTGTAGGTTTTCAGGATAATTGAAAAGAATCAGTGTGAAAGTTGATTGAAGTTTAAAAAATATTTTGTGATTTTTTAAGAAAATTTATTAGATCAGGGTTTCATTTCTCTTTAGAAAGAACATGAATTAATTTTATCATGTATTCTTTAAAATTGGTTGTAATATTTTTATTACTGGAGCTACAGTCTGATTTATCAAACAACCTCACTTATAAAATGTAAATTTATTTACTTGTGAGGTTTTTAGAGAAACAGAGCTCTTGCTGAAATAATGATAGTAATATAGATTAGTAGTAAATAATGAATTGTTAAATGTGTGTTATATTCTATAGCTTCGATGTTGTTACCATATAAACTTGTTGTCAGAGTCACCTACTGGTTGTTTTTTTATTACGCCTTGCCTACATTAGAATATGGATGTAAATCGCCTTTGTCTGTCAGTAAGTTAGTTGGAAAACGAGCATAATCTTTGACAGTTTCTAGTGTAAGCATCTAACTATTAGTTCCTGTTCTACATCAGAGGTTGGTCCAACATTGGACCCCAATTTTCAAAGTTCTTATCCATTTCTGTTGCTGTGAGACCCTACTCAGACACCCCTCATTCAGACCCCCCTCATTCATAGACATGTCACTGCATTTAAAATGATCCAGCTTTCAAGGTTCATGAGCCAATTAAATGTTTCTGAAATCTTTTGATACTTCATGATTCCCAGCTTATCTTGTGAAAGATGTGTATGATATGAAGAATTAATAAAGACATATTGAATACAGGTTAAAGTTTATATTTTTATTGATAAAATAATGATAACTAGATGGTGGTAGAATAATATTAGCAGCAGGGAAACAATATGATGATAAATATTGAAGCTTTAGTGACCTCACACTATAACGATCACCAGTTGCCTATAGTCTGAATAAAACTTTATTATTCACAACTGGTAAAATCTAGGGTGTGAGGGCACCTTTACAGATATATCAGCTGTCAGTCAAAGCCCTACACAGTAACACCATAAACACTTTCAGGTTTGGAAAAACACGAAGGACCAGTTGGTACTGAGGAGGAAATGAAAGAAGTTTTCCTAATTTTTGATAGTATAGAGGAACACTGATAGCATCATATTTCCACGTTCCAATTTTCAATCAGATGCCTCTGGTTCCTGCAATTCTACTAAAACTAAGCATTTTATCTTCAACTATCTTTAGGGCCTTAACATGATCAAACATTTAGTTGCAGTGGAAATAATGTTATCAGTGTCTTCTATATACATCTTTTTACAATCTGTTTAACATCAGCTGGAACTATTAGATGTATTGTTACAGGGAAACCAAGGACCAAGTATCCTGGTTTCTGACAAACTCCGAGCTGATATTTTATAAAATTACTAATGTACAATATACACAAAACAAAATCTGATTCAAATACAGCAGAAATATTTCATGGGTTGAACTTTAATCATGAGTAGCTCGATACATTTACCACTAACCTATATCTCATTGAAAAAAAATTCCCTGGTCGTTCTTTCGCTCAAAATTAACGGTGAGAAAATAATTCAATAACTTTTGATAGAAAAAACTGAGCTATAAACCTCGAGCTGTATTTGAATCAGATTGAAGAGCAAGACTAGTGTTAATTTTTAGAATAAATACAACCAAAACCCTCCCAAAATATTACTAGGCTATACTGTATAATAACAAATAAACTCTTCAGCCATTGTTTTTAATGAATCAAAGTTAATCTATCATTTATTTTCAAAAAATAAGCTAATGATCAATTTCCAGTACTCTGATGACCACAATTGTTAATTAAAAACTTGATTATAAGATGGCTGTCAGATTTAATTCAGTTTCAACTGACGTGAAGTAGAACAGCGAAGAAGCTTATCTTCGATTTGCGGTCTTCTGAAGACCACATGACGATCTTAAACTTTATTGTAAATAGCTATTAATATGATTCATGATTTCTTCAGAATTACAAAGCTAATCTTTGATTATCAATTGATCATTGTGTCAGCAAAACAATATTATTAATATTTAGATTATAGGTAGATACAATGAACAAGGAAAGAAATTTTTGTACAATTTTTACATTTTCTAAATAACAGAACAATATTTTACCATCATCAACATTTCAATATCTACAAGTTATATCAAATATTACAAAATAATCCAACGATCTTTTTTCTAAATTTAAAAGGTCCAGCAACCAAACATCCTCTGTGAAAGTTACGCTAGCATTCTGCAGCTATATGAAACCTGTCAATGACTGCTGAATAATTAGCCACTAGATTATTATTTATTGAAGGTAGACCATTGAAATGTGATGAAGGTAAAAATAAAACATCAAGTTTTCAAGATTTCAGGAAGTTAACAATAATTCTAGAGAAAAAATCAGCGAAGATTTGAAAATAAAACAATGATTTGACAAATAACAATGGGAAGAGAAAAAAATAGATGACATGAAAATCTGGCTACCCGATTCAAAGAAAATCTTATGATCAATTTTGTCTGAAGTTTGGTATTTTATTATAAACTATTCCTCACTTGTGACCAAATTTCATCTTAAGATTTTTAAAGAAATGGGTGTGGTCCTCTCTCTACTAGCTTTATTAATAGTTTAAATAACATGCCCCATACACCTCTACCTATATTTAACGATGAGCTAGACCATCTCCAACATATTACATTTATAAATACTCCACCTCCACAGTTACAAATTATCAATTTCCATAAACCACCAGATATTTCTAACATACACTATATACTATAGTCTTAAAGTCTTTGAATGTTCCCCCCTTCGAAACGTATAAAACCTGTAATCAGTGATTGTTGTTCCATAAAGCTGTGTTTATATATACTATAGTTTTATTTCACTATATATAGAAGGAAGTAGTACAGGACATGTTATTTTAATTGTAATATTAGTACTGTTAGTATATAATTAACTCTCTCTCTATAATTCACACTGTAGCTTACAATTCCTCTAGTCACTTCTATAGAGAAACTTCTTCATATCTTTCAGTCTCAGATTCATAAACTCTTAAATTTTAGATATGGTATCCCAATAGCTTTTCAGTTCTGTTTCTACAGCAGGCCTGAATTGCGGCTTACGGCTGGCTGTTCATCTCTCCTCTCAAATTTATTATTTTACGTAAGGAAAGAATTTCCAGTTATCTCCCCTTTACAATTCTACGTCTCTAATCGACCCCTTCCCCCACCTCCTCCCTGATGATTTATTAGAAACAGTTAACAGTGAAGAAGTTTCTCTATAGAAATATTATCCAGTTTAAAAATGAACAAATATTAAAAAGCAAAAACATCATGCACTTTTACATATTATAACCACTTGAAGGAAAAAATCTCAAAATATATTTTGATCATTGTAACTTGTGAGCATATTTCATTAGTGTCTGGACAATGTTGCTGTAGATAACATCGAAAGGTCTTTAGTTTTGGCATTAAGACTTGGTCATACAGACATCAGTCTTGATGACCAAGACTATAAACTAGCGCTTCACATTTAGTCTTGGTCATACAGATTTAAAACTGTCTATTGTAGTAGAGACTTAAATCTGGATGACCAAGACTAAAACTTAGTCCTAGTAAACTTGATCAACTAGACTTAACACTAATCATTATCAAGTAGTATAAGAGACAAGAGTCTGAATAATCAAGACTATTATAGTAACAGCCTAGAACCATTCCAAACTATCTAATGCCCAGTAAAATATGTACAAAGCCTTGATCAAAATTGGAAGTTTCTATCGAAGTCTTGGTCGTGATTTATTTAAATAAAACAAATGATGGTAAATAATTCTCGTAAAACTGAATGCATCAATAAATGAACTGAATGCATCAATAAATGGAAAAAAGTTTTTAGTTCTACCTCCATATAAATATGCAAATTTTTTGACTTTTTTTTTACGATATCTTTTTCACAAATGTCTTCAATTTTTTATTTCCACAGATATCAGAATAGTTTTATACACGGATTGAAAAAATACGCAGTTCTACCTCCACAAATTTCTTAACATCTAAAATATTTTTTTACGTTTTTTTTAGTTATATTTTCGCAAATCTCTTAAATCTTATATTTCCAGTTTTCCACAGATGTCAGTGTTATTTTTTTCAATGAATGTTCAGGTATTATTTCTTATCATCATCATCCGATCTTCAGATTAAAATAGTCCACAATTCTTACAATAAACAGCAACCACTCGACTTCTTTTTTCTTCGAGCAACTTTTTCTGGGTTTTTCTGATTTATAAGACGTACTAGGTCGCAAAATATCTGAAAAGAAATTCACAAAATATTTATACCCAGGTGAGTAAAATCACAGTTAGTTAAGGGCGTTGGAACATCTACAATACCTCATTTGCTTGGTTCTTATTTCAGTCTACATCTGAAAACCTGGCCACCTATTCTCGAAATAATCTTAGAGCTAGGATGTCCCACGGTTTTATCTTCTGACATTGATTCTAGGATATCCTAACACTTCCGAGAATGCCTAGCCAGGTGTAATGATTGGGACATCTTTTCTCATTATTCCACTCAACCCAGCTATAAATGAGTACTGAATAAGTCAATGTTTCTGATTATTCCAGTCAACCCAGCTATAAATGGGAACCATAAATCAGGGAAAGATCAATGCAAACGGTTTGGCCAAGGAACAATAAGTTATCCCTGGAAATAATGGATGTTTCATTCTTTCAAAATATTCAGAAAAAACTTGGCCAATTATCTTGAAATGAGGATATATTATGATTGTAAAATAATTATTAAAAAATTCACTCACCTCACTGACGTTGACTTTCGCTTTAGCCGAAGTTTCTAAAAATCCACAGTTAAATTGTCGAGCTAAATTCTGACCTTGATCTTTACCCACCATTCTCTCATCTTCTAAATCACATTTATTACCTACCAGGATCATTGGTACCTACAAAATAACATCAAAATAATTCATACTTGTAGCTTATTTAAACTTATTAGGCCATATAAAATAAATAATCTGTTTTACAGGCCTTTTTTTTTCAAAATCAGGGCGAATTTATTATTTATTATTTATAAGCGCTTTTTTAGTTTTCCAACTGGAATAAATCGGAGCGAGAGAAAGCATTTATTATCACAAATTTAATATACATTTAATATTAAGGCAACAATCAGGCATTTTAGGCCTGTAAAACAGACTATTTATTTTGTATGGCGTATGTGTATTATGGACACTCAAAGCATAAATTTACACCATTCCAATTTTCTATCAGACGTCTATTTCACCCCCTGATGCCTGAGAAATAATGATTTAAAAGAGAAATCAACTTACGTCATCTGTGTCCTTAACTCTGAGAATTTGTTCTCGAAGATCCTGGAGATCGTTCCAAGTTGATTGAGCAGTAATAGAATAAACCAATAAAAATCCTTGACCATTTTTCATATACAGATCTCTCATAGCAGTAAATTGTTCCTGGAAATAAATTAAAATAGAGTTTTATATCCCATGTTTCTATCCAGATTGGTGAAATGGCGGTATTTGTGGAAGACTATAATAATTTGAAGTAGAGTTTTCAAGCATATAGCTCCTGGTCATGTGTTTTTATAACAGAAACATGTATCAACAACACACGACCGTATGTCATTTGGAGAACTCAGAACAAGTTTTCTATTCACTAAGTCTCAAACAATGTGAAGTTAGCAGTGATGAAGAGAAAGTAATGTAAATATGATAATAATGTCTGGTCTGTGTTCTTATTTAGAAAGGTAGGACTTAGAATTGTTAAATTTAAATCTTGCTCTCTATACTTACAGTTCCAGCTGTATCTAATATTTCTAACATGCATTGACAGCCATCTACTTCTACTTGCTGTTAGATAAAAAAAACAACATTACATAAATAATATGGGCATTAACATGTTGATTGGATTGAGCTCATTAAAATGGTCTCAATATTGGCTATACCAGTTATATTTATATAGAAAGAGCTCAATGTCTGTGATTGGTGCAATTCAACCATCAATTGATCTTTCAAATGCACAACAATTGGGTCTTGTCCTGAACCTTGTTGCACTATGTTGTTTGATGTTTACAATAACAAGAATAATGTTAATGAGGATTATGCAAATGAGGATTATGTAAATGAGTTATAGCAGTGATTTTACCTTTCTATAACTGTCCTCTATAGTAGGATCATATTTCTCTACAAATATTCCCTGTACAAACTGAACTGTCTGTAAATAGATAGATTATTACATACAGTTATATTATAGATATTATCTCTAGTGTAATATTAGGATAATCAGGGAATTATCAATGCCAAGAGGTTTGGCCTCTGACCTGCTGGTAGATATGATACTTTGTGAACCTAAGTTGTTATCCTTGTATAGTTGTTTCTTTTTCTTTATCTTTCTTAAGAGTGCTATAGAGTATAGAGTGCCAATCTAGCTATAATCTGATATAACTGACTGCCCGAGCCAGTGAATTTCAATGTTGACCTGCTGTTGTTCTTTCACCCCCTTCCACCAAACACTCAATAAACCCCATCAGTGACACCAGTTATAATTACAACTTACCAGAGCAGATTTACCTACACCTCCACTTCCCAAAACTACAATTTTATATTCTCTCATGGTGGTACTTGGTTCCTTGTTGTTATTCTAATTCTACAATGAAAATAATATAAAAACATTAGTCATTTTTTTCTCTATTGAATCACCAAGGATGGCTGTTTTGGAATTAAGCATATACACGTAAGTGCTGGCACCATATATTGGTGAATTGTTAATATTTATCCCATTACCCCATATCGCGATATGTATCATATCGTGACCCTTGTATCACAATATGTATCGTATCGTGACCCTGGTATCGCGATATGTATCGTATCGTGACCCTTGTATCACAATATGTATCATATCGTGACCCTTGTATCACAATATGTATCGTGACATGATTGACGATACCAGTAAGTTTGAGTTAGACAATCTAGTCTCTGTACCATAGTTAGCTAATGAAATAAAGGTTGTAACAATATCAACTGTGAATATAATTCAGTATAAAGTAATATTAATTAATACCAGAATAATAACGATTATATTAATATTAATACTGTATTTATATTGTCTATTAACAAGTGTAACAACTGGTAATAGTTCAGGACTTGTATTGTAGATTAACGTAACAAGTATAAAAGTTATAAATAAAAGTTTTGATAAGGTCAAAAATAACCTTTTTCTTCACTTAACGTGCGAGTTTAGTCGCCCGAATTTTTGAGAAAAATGTCCAAGAGAGTATTATAACTACAAACTAAGTTATAATCTTTGTAAGGCATACAGAAGTAGGAAAGTTCATTAAAGGTTCCCTCACACCATAGCCATGACCAGTTGCATATGATCGTGAAAAATGTTGCGTTTGGAACTCATGACCGCTGTCATTATTCCGTCCATACACAACTGGTAATCACTAGGGTAACTAGACAGGAAGAAAGATTTATATTCCACACAAAAACATTTACATAAAACAAACACTCTGTAAATTATATTCTCCGATTATATAATCTATATCTAAACTCAGGAAAAAATGTCATAATTCTACTTAGCCTCAGTCAGACATGACTGGTTAATTCAGCCACATGCATAACATCAAGCCACATAAAGCAAAATTTTGAAATTAAACTCAGTATCATATTCAAAATGAAAATAGTGATAATAATCTTTTATAACTTTCCATCTAACTAACTTTCTACATATTCAAAAATTTCATTTCTTCACAGCTTCAATAAATGTGAAACCAATCAAGAGCCCTGTCTGATTGAATTAAAATATATTACCTAACTTTATATGACAACCAAAATAAATAATGGTAACAGGCTACGTTCTAACTAAGTATATGTATATTATTCAGTTAGACATTTACTGGTTACATCAAGTCAAAATAAAACCAAATCCTCTACCAATTACAAATCAAATCTATTAAACTAACCTCATACAACACCCAAAATAAAGTTGAAACTGAAATGAATCTACTAGGAAGCATATATTCAACTTTGATCTAACTTTATTTAAACAGGAAGAGAGTAATTGTCTTGCCAGATTCTAGTTGGTATAAAAATAGACGACGCTGACAGAGTTTCCTGATCAATGTTAATCACACTGGTCAGACAAATTAATTAACGATCTTGGAGAATTAATATTACTATATGGGGGTTGTAGAAATTGCGTAGGTTTACAATGTTAGTTCGTATTAGACTAGATCCTGATTTCATCACTTAAGTTAAACACCTACATAACATCATTTTAAAAAGTCCCACAATATTACTTTACCTTCTAAATAGTTGGCTGTAATGTAAAATTTCTCTTCCAATATTTGGCATAATTTGATAAGTTATTGTCTTTATACTAATAATCACAAAACAAATAGGGATTTTATCAAAAAATATATTTTCAGAATAATATAACTATAACTGTAAGCTTTATCTAATTTTTTTTTTTTGTTAGCACCATCTAACATTAACAAGAAGAAATTGAAATGAATGAAGTTTTACATCCTACACTTCTGTTCCTAATTGAGTTAATAAAGACAATGCCATACAGTGTGTAATGAGGGAAATTTTGCCAAGAGACCAGCATTCGACTACTAACAAGACACAAACTGCCATTCAAGGGAAATAACCAACCACATCACCGCAAATCACCTGTTGTCAATCTTAAAGAATTTTTAGTTCAATAAATACAATGTGGTACATCTGTTTAACTGTTGTCTTAAAACATTCTGGACCCAGGTTGACCTCTGACCTGTCTTAGAACACAAACTATCTCCTAATTAAACACAGACAAGTTTCACCAACAATATCTGTTCTCAATCACAGTTTAATTCACCTTTCTGTCAACATGGTCTTCAGCGGTTCAGATATAAATCCATCACTAGGACACTGATACATCTGTGCATGATCTGCTTATTGGTATAAAAGATAGAAAACCGGAAGCACTGGCACAGACATCAGGATTTGTCTTACCTTGAGGAGGATTTAAACCCACTGTACTGACGGCCCCAAAATCCTAGCAGACAATATTCCACCTCACTGCCGACAGAGCGATTCCACTGCCACAATAACCAAAGTATCAAAAAAGTATAAAAAAAATAGAAAATCAGTAAGCTAACATTTTAAGCACTTCTTACTACACAATATTTATCCTCCAGACTATTGGACCTACTAACAAATTTCATTGAAATGTATATTCTAACTTACAATAATCTGGTTATTGTTTTAATATCTGAACCATCGACAACTAAATTATCCTTATGACTTTCTAGCCCCTCCTGACACAGTTAATTGACATATATAAAACATGTATTATATAGTATCACTGGTATAACTCCTGCTAGTTAAACAGGTAATATAGAAACAGTCAGTGACAGGCTGACCTGATAGACTGGTTTATTATCAACATTATAAATGTCACAGGACCGATTTAAATGGTGTTCTAGCATGTATATATGTATGAGAAATCTAACTGCCTTATTAAAACAATTTCAACTCCTCACTTCATAATCTGTTACTTCACATTTTAAATTTTGTACTCAACCAATTACAGGGCTGATTTCAATAGTGTTCTAGCTATATCAAAACAATTCGAACTCTTCTAACTCAGTTTAAAACTTCTTATACATTATACTTGCACATTTACAATATCTTTTAAATCAACCAACAGATAATAATTCATACAAAATCAAAATATCAACACCAAAAACATTCTCAAATAGATACTAGGTACCTGAACCATTATCATAACTAAGCTTATATTCCATTTTTAATAACCTGTATAGCAGTATCAGTTATATAAGTCAGAATAAGTTTAATAAATGAGTCAGAGAAGTCAGTCAATATCACTAATATGACATACAGACAGGCTGAGAGGTTGTATATTGTATCAGGGTGTGGTCAGATATTGATTGTAAAAACAGAGAAAAATATAAATGCCAGTTACATCATTATATCAATAATAATGTTTCATAGTCTCTCAGTGTTATATGATTAGTGCTATGACTATGTCCACAATTATCTAACGTCTGATAAATATTCAATTATCTCAGTGTGATTACGGATTAAATCACTTGAATTTTAATTAACTATTTTATTCAGACACCTTAATACTTTACTGGGACAAACAAAATATAAAAATGTTAAGGAACAGAGCAGTATTTTTTACAGGATATAAGAATTATATCATCATTGACTATACTAAATCTATCTGAAGTGATTAATGATCTTTACACAGTTTAATTAATATTTGTGATTCTAACAACTAATGCCAATAAACACTGTCAATATTAGTATAATCATAATCCCTTTATAATTGCTTCAATCAATATTTGATCTTAGCATGACAGGTCAGTGGTATGATTGTAACTAAAACTTGACATAAGCTTAAGAGAGGTACCAACTCATGTGGATTATTTCAAAATAGGAATATTCTTTCATAATCCTTCACATTCAACAGTCATAAGTCGAATTATTTCAATTAAAATGGAGTTGTTTTGTCAGTATAACAAGTAGATTCTAGTTGAATATATTCTTCTAGGCTTAGATACTTGTGTAGAAGCATTACAAGGTTTACAATTAGGCCAGATCTCTTTCGTATTGACTAAATAAGATAGAATTTTGTACCATAAAAGAATAAAGCTATAAGAATCAAAATTAAAATTTGAGACACACATATATCTAAGTAGGCTTATACAGTTATATTGGTCTCAAGATTTAAATGTAAATTGTCACCATAAAGTCTAATTGAATTAACAGGCATTTCTTTAGTTTTAATGTTAAAACTGAGCCAAGCTGGCAAATTAAAAGCATCCGAATTACAACAAAGATGGAGCACTCAGCCAGACAAGCTTTATACAAACAATATTAGTATGCCTTCATCATCATGAAGAAACAGAAGAATTTATAGTAAGAATTGGGCTCGGATTGTCAGTTCATTTTATACTTTCTTACTAAGTGAATATTGTTTTGAGAATCTGAAAGCCGAAATGAACTTTACTCAATAATTACTGTTGCGAATGGGTTGAATTTTCTGGACATAATTTTCCAGTTTTCATGGTTACAATTCTTTCACCCTTGACCTCAGATTAAAATATAAACGTCGATCATTAACACGGCTGGAAAATAACGAAAAAGATCGTAAAATGAAGGAAATAATAAGAAATTTTGACATACTTACAAGCCTTTAGATGACTGATGTTGACTCTTCCGAAATACAGTGACGTCACTAGTATGGCCGACTTTCTATATTTGGGATTTTTCGTATATAGTCTTGCTTCACCAGACGATCAATGTCATTTATTCAGTAATTGGCGTCTGGTAAATCAAATCTTAAAACGCACCTACAACGCATGCGTATTGAGACTGGAAATAAACCACTTCCGCTTCCGCTTTCTAACTTCCTTTTTCTTTCTTTTCACGAAACACAAACATACCTTCTGCCTTTCTCTTCTCTTTTAGCATGCATTTTCACCCACACACACATTTACATCTTTCTGTGCATACACCCAAATCTTACTACGATACACTTGATCTTATTTGATCGACAGTTTTTGTCGAAATGATAGAAAAATATCCCGAATACAGAATCCTGTGTAATGAAAGGGATCCAAAACATCAACAAAGTCGGAAATGATGAATTTTGAACGGATATATAAACGATGTCGAATTCGGCTTTAAAATGGCCTTGAGTTCTTCAACGGGTGTTTAAAAGTTATTTCTGATCCGACCAAAGTTTATGTTTTTTATGACTTTTTGCTTCACATGAGTTCAAAACACAATGAAAAGGGGAGAGGCGGAACAGCAACATCAGTGCACACACAAAATTTGTAGTGGATTCGAATCTTCTGCACTTTACTTATCACATTCTATACTATCCTTAGGTGTAGATTCATGTTTACTAACCCCAGAAGTTTTTTATCTTTAGTCACATGAGTGAGGCTCGGTGATAAATGTACTGTTCCCAGTTAAGCAGATTCAAATATTCACATATTTCTTGGAAGAAAACCTTTCAGTCTTGCATTTTGATGATTAATTAGGAGAATATACTGACATAACTTTTTAAAGCCTCCAATCAGTTTCTGCCATCATGATTTGAATGTGCATGCTGGTCTTCAACGAAAAAAAATAAAATGAAAGGAATTTCATGTCCATCTTTTCTGCACCATGTGGGCTAATGAAGACAGGCATCGCCATGCAGAATGCAATGAGGGAAATTTTGCCAAGAACCGCGGCATTTGCCTGCTCTTTTTCAATTTCCAACTGTTAAGGGATCTTTGACATGCACAGCCTGTAACACACGGGCCTCACTTTATTGTCCCATCCGAAGGATGAAAAATGCAAACAATCTGTTGGAGTCTGTGGATAAGATCAGAGTTCTTGGACTGGCGACTGTTACTCAAGATTAGAGAGGACTGTTATTTCACTAACATAGCAAAATTTCCCTCAGCCAACTGAAACCCTGAGATTGGTAAAAGTATTTGGTTGTAGTCTGATAATTTTCATGAATTATAAATGGAGTTATCTGTATGATTGGCATTCGAAATCCAATAAACTTGACTCTCCCCCCCCCCCCCCCAAAATAGTTTGTTGTGGTCTGATAACTTTCATCAATTATAAATGGAGTTATCTCGCTTCTTAATTTATGATTGGGACAAAAAAATACCATTGAAATAAAAGGGTTTCGTCCAACAACCGACCCTGTTCTTAAGAATGTATGCTATTCAATATAATCGCTTTGTGAATGAAAAAAAAAATTATTGTAAAGATAAGCTTTCGATTTGTTGATATACCGCTGTATAATACCATTATATATAAGGCTTTTCCAATCTATTCGTCATTTTATACAAGGCCAAGGGTGTCATTGATCAGATATGCACCGACATGTTTGTGTAATATATTATAAGAATTGCATTATAAACTGAGTGCTTGTCGTTAGTTTACAATATAAGCTACTAAGGTATTTATTGAATATCAAATAGGAAGTTATGAAGATATTGAGTGGAGAATAGATATCTCTGAGGGGGTTTTCGTTTCAAGGTAAACTCTTGAATTGAAGTAGAAGACATAACCCCCAGTTTTATGCGTAGTATATGGTGGAATAATTTATGGAGATTTTAATGGATGTGTATCTGCAATAATTATTCAGGATCACTCGATGCCATCGGTACTGCGCTTCTTAAGCCGAACTCGAAACCGAAGATACTTGATTTTGAACTATCGAACCATTCAATCGATCCTGATTCTACTAGACTACCAGCAACTACCTGGATATTTCCAACGTTAACAGCCAACCAATCAACCAATCATAACTCAATAGGACGTAAAACTACATTCATTTATTTTCTGTTGTTTGTGCTCTAAACCGACATTTTGTATTATATTAAAAGGGTGACATTTTGTGAAATTTGGATCCAAAAGAACTTCAGATAGATTGTTTTGTCGATTCTGTGATAAAGAAAACTAGAAGATGGCTGAGAAAGTTCTATACACGGAGGATTTTGATGTTTTAGGGCTGGTGGGGTCGGGTAACTTTGGAAAAGTTTATCTAATAGAGCACCGAGTGACCCATCTACAGGTAAATCTACTTGACAATTCTACTTCCTATTTTATAATATTACTGTTTAATATAGAGAATACATTTATATTTTAATTACAAGCTTAGTGAGGGGTTGGCCTACTTATAACCAGGTGGGAATTCTTTTAGTTAAAGGGACACGGTTATCTTCGCTGCATTGCAAGAGAATCGAAAGTTCTGTTATGAGTTATGGAAAGCTGAGCTCTATCAGCTGGTAAAGTTAATATTTAGATGACTATACAGATAGCTGAAATTGAGATCTATCAGCTGGTAAAGTTAATATTTAGATGACTATACAGATAGCTGAAATTGAGTTCTATCAGCTGGTAAAGTTAATATTTAGATGGATATACAGATAGCTGAAATTGAGTTCTATCAGTTGGTAAAGTTAATATTTAGATGACTATACAGATAATTGAGATCTATCAGCTGGTAAAGTAAATATTTAGATGACTATCGGTAAAGTAAATATCTAGATGACTATACAGATAGCTGACATTGAGTTCTATCAGCTGGTAAAGTTAATATTTAGATGACTATACAGATAGCTGAAATTGAGATCTATCAGTTGGTAAAGTAAATATTTAGATGACTATACAGATAGTTAAAACTGAGATCTATCAGTTGGTAAAGTAAATATTTAGATGACTATACAGATAGCTGACATTGAGCTATACCAATTGGTAAAGTAAATAATTAGATGACTATACAGATAGCTGACATTGAGCTATATCAGCTGGTAAAGTAAATATCTTTATGACTATACAGATAGCTGACATTGAGCTCTATCAGCTGGTAAAGTAAATATCTAGATGACTATACAGATAGCTGAAATTGAGCTCTATCAGCTGGCAAAGTAAATATTTAGATGTCTATACAGATAGCTGAAATTGAGCTCTATCAGTTGGTAAAGTAAATATCTAGATGACTATACAGATAGCTGAAATTGAGCTCTATCAGCTGGCAAAGTAAATATTTAGATGTCTATACAGATAGCTGAAATTGGGCTCTATCAGCTGGTAAAGTAAATATTTAGATGACTATGCAGATAGCTGGAACTAGGCTCTATCAGCTGGTAAAGTAAATATTTAGATGACTATACAGATAGCTGAAATTGGGTTCTATCAGCTGGCAAAGTAAATATTTAGATGACTATACAGATAGCTGAAATTGACTTCAATCAGCTGGTAAAGTAAATATTAAGATGACTATACAGATAGCTGAAATTGGGTTCTATCAGCTGGCAAAGTAAATATTTAGATGACTATACAGATATCTGAAATTGACTTCTATCAGCTGGTAAAGTTAATATTTAGATGTCTATACAGAAAGCTGAAATTGAGTTCTATCAGCTAGTAAAGTAAATATTTAGATGTCTATACAGAAAGCTGAAATTGATTTCTATCAGCTGGTAAAGTTAATATTTAGATGTCTAAACAGAAAGCTGAAATTGAGTTCTATCAGTTGGTAAAGTAAACCTTTTGATGACTATACAGATAGCTGAAATTGAGTTCTATCAGCTCGTAAAGTTAATATTTAGATGACTATACAGATAGCTGAAATTGAGTTCTATCAGCTGGTAAAGTAAATATTTAGATGGCTATACAGATAGCTGAAATTGAGTTCTATCAGCTGGTAAAGTAAATATTTAGATGACTATACAGATAGCTGAAATTGGGTTCTATCAACTGGTAAAGCAAATATTTAGATGAATATACAGATATCTGAAATTGAGTTCTATCAGCTGGTAAAGTTAATATTTAGATGTCTATACAGATAGCTGAAATTGAGTTCTATCAGTTGGTAAAGTAAACCTTTAGATGACTATACAGATAGCTGAAATTGAGTTCTATCAGCTGGTAAAGTTAATATTTAGATGACTATACAGATAGCTGAAATTGAGTTCTATCAGCTGGTAAAGTAAATATTTAGATGACTATACAGATAGCTGAAATTGAGTTCTATCAGCTGGTAAAGTAAATATTTAGATGACTATACAGATAGCTGAAATTGAGTTCTATCAGCTGGTAAAGTAAATATTTAGATGACTATACAGATATCTGAAATTGAGCTCTATCAGTTGGTAAAGTAAATATTTAGATGACTATACAGATAGCTGAAATTGAGCTCTATCAGCTGGTAAAGTAAATATTTAGATGACTATACAGATAGCTGAAATTGAGTTCTATCAGCTGGTAAAGTAAATATTTAGATGACTATACAGATAGCTGGAATTGAGCTCTATCAGCTGGTAAAGTAAATATTTAGATGACTATACAGATAGCTGAAATTGACTTCAATCAGCTGGTAAAGTAAATATTTAGATGACTATACAGATAGCTGAAATTGAGCTCTATCAGCTGGTAAAGTAAATATTTAGATGACTATACAGATAGCTGAAATTGAGTTATATCAGCTGGTAAAGTAAATATTTAGATGTCTATACAGAAAGCTGAAATTGAGTTCTATCAGCTGGTAAAGTAAATATTTAGATGTCTATACAGATAGCTGAAATTGATTTCTATCAGCTGGTAAAGTTAATATTTAGATGTCTATACAGAAAGCTGAAATTGAGTTCTATCAGTTGGTAAAGTAAACCTTTTGATGACTATACAGATAGCTGAAATTGAGTTCTATCAGCTCGTAAAGTTAATATTTAGATGACTATACAGATAGCTGAAATTGAGTTCTATCAGCTGGTAAAGTAAATATTTAGATGGCTATACAGATAGCTGAAATTGAGTTCTATCAGCTGGTAAAGTAAATATTTAGATGACTATACAGATAGCTGAAATTGAGTTCTACCAGCTGGTAAAGTAAATATTTAGATGACTATACAGATATCTGAAATTGAGCTCTATCAGTTGGTAAAGTAAATATTTAGATGACTATACAGATAGCTGAAATTGAGCTCTATCAGCTGGTAAAGTAAATATTTAGATGACTATACAGATAGCTGAAATTGAGTTCTATCAGCTGGTAAAGTAAATATTTAGATAACTATACAGATAGCTGGAATTGAGCTCTATCAGCTGGTAAAGTAAATATTTAGATGACTATACAGATAGCTGAAATTGAGTTCTACCAGCTGGTAAAGTAAATATTTAGATGACTATACAGATATCTGAAATTGAGCTCTATCAGTTGGTAAAGTAAATATTTAGATGACTATACAGATAGCTGAAATTGAGCTCTATCAGCTGGTAAAGTAAATATTTAGATGACTATACCGCTAGCTGAAATTGAGTTATATCAGCTGGTAAAGTAAAGATATAGATGACTATACAGATAGCTGAAATTGAGTTATATCAGCTGGTAAAGTAAATATTTAGATGACTATACAGATAGCTGAAATTGAGTTATATCAGCTGGTAAAGTAAATATTTAGATGACTATACAGATAGCTGAAATTGAGTTCTATCAGCTGGTAAAGTAAATATTTAGATGACTATACAGATAGCTGAAATTGAGTTCTATCAGCTGGTAAAGTAAATATTTAGAGGACTATACAGATAGCTGAAATTGAGTTCTATCAGCTGGTAAAGTAAATATTTAGAGGACTATACAGATAGCTGAAATTGAGTTCTATCAGCTGGTAAAGTAAATATTTACTGTATCCCTGTACAACTGTACAATTTTATGATACTTCCTAGTCCGAAACATCTGACGATAGATATTTTGACAACTTTCAAAATAGTTATCAGAGGCTGGGATAGATACACCCCTACCCTTGGTTTAATTGACACAACGTTTCAGCAATTTACATATTAATAATCAGTTTATATGGCAAAGTAGATAATATACTATTTTTTTTATACTATTTTTCAGTTCGCGAGAAAAGATATTCATTTATCAGGACTATCGAGAGAACAAATAGTTAAATCTGAATCAGAGGTAGAGATGATGGAGAAAGCTAAACATCCTTTCATTCTGAATATTATCTCGTCTGTAAGAACACCCGAATATATCTATATATTCACTGAATTCTGTTTTGGAGGAGACTTGAAGAAGTTTATAGCCAGTGTGACGGACCCCGAACTTCCTGAAAAGTTGATCGTTTGCTGGTTGATACAGCTTACTGAAGCACTACAGGTCTGTTAGATGTAGGGTAGAAATATATCAACTCATGAATTCTATACCCTCAAGGGACAGATGCGGGGGGGGGGGGGGGGGGTCC
>NW_008708434.1:92699-101224 GCF_000327385.1 Lottia gigantea | reverse complement strand
TTTCTTTAAAAATATCTCAAACTAGGACTTTTTCTTCCTATTTCTATAGATGTCTTTATATATATGACTGTGACTCCAAAAAAGACGACTCCCCTTTTACTTTCAAACGCAGATAATTCATGGCACACATGGATGTGGAGGTCCAAATTTCGAAAGTAAGCTGTGAACACTATTACTGATTGACTTGCTAAAAAGTTCTGAGACTAAGGTTTGATTAGTTTAAAAAAATGGCGTCTTTATTCAATACAAATGTATAACTTAACCGTTATTATGGGTAGAGACCACATTAAATAACGGAGCACAAAAAGCCCTTTTTTGTTAACGAAATGTCGCCTGAAAGTATTCTATCAATAAAGATATTTGCACAAATTGATGAGTGGGAGTTAAAATCTCTCACAGATAACGCTAACCCTACCCCTCTCGCCCATCCTTACACGTCACTCACCCACCCAACAGGCAACACAGGAACCTCTGACCTATATGCTACTTTATTTTCAGTTTCTACATGGTAAAAATATGTTACATCGAGATATCAAGCCAGAGAATATCTACCTGTCAGATAATGGTAATATTAAATTGGGCGATTTCGGAGTTTCTAGGTGAGAACACGTGGCATATATTACACAAAATTTTACATTTTAACTAAAAAAAAAAATGCCGTTCTTTTTTGCAAAAATTGTTATCTTTCATTGAGTTCCTACTTCCTACACGAACGTTCTGATAAAAATGTCTGACTGAATCCTGCACTAATGGCCTACTTTCTTTCGTGTATATCACATTTACGGTATGATGTTAAACGGCACCCCGACTCAACAGATTATACCCAATAAATTTGAATATTTTTAAATGTTTTAGACAATTAAAATTGAACGAGTTTGCAGCTACAACATTCGCTGGTACACCGTGTTATATGAGTCCTGAAATTCTCTCACAGAAAGGTTATAACAGTAAGGTAGATAATATAAAGACGATTGTTTATCCTTTATTTTCGGATTCAAATTCCGGTTTGGGTGGTTGGGATGGTTGGGTGTTTGAGTGGTTTGGATTTAAAGCCCATCCCAATCTAATCCATAAATAACAAAACAGGTCTATGTTTCTCAAAATATATTCCAATGGATTTCTTGGTAAAGGTGGGATTATACGAGGTACGGTGTCCGGTGAATGGTGAGAGATTATAGATACAGTAGAAAATAGAAGAAACGAATTGTGCCCGAACCCGTACCTCGAGTGTTCACTTCTTCTAATATCGTTTATAGATACAATCATTTTGAATCTCTTTCCTCGACTTAATGATGAAAAGTAGGACGTAAAACTCCATTCATTTCATTTTCGACTTTTTTTGTTATTGTAGACTGATATTTGGAGTTTAGGATGTGTGATATATGAACTAGCCACAAGAGAGAGAGCCTTCAATGTTAATGATTATTTTTTCCTCGTCTTTAAAGTTGTCAGGGGCGAGGTGAGAAATTATACTTCTAAATTTGAACCTAGCCTGGAGCACCCAAGTAAACGCGGACTACAGAGAAAGCATTTCCGTTTATACCACGTCCACTTATCAATAGTTTCAATAGGACGATGAAATAAAAATGAGAGAAGCCTTCTCCTTCTGTAGAACTCAGCTGTAAATGGGTCCGGAATATCCTGGAAAGATAAATGCCAAGGGATTCGGCCAAAGACCAACTGATAGAAAAATTCCCGTGAACTTCAGTTGTAATCCTTGTAAAATCAATGCCAAGAGGTTTGGTCAAGGACCTCCCGGTAGAAAGGATCTCCTTGATCCTAAAATGTTTTTTTTCTTTCTCTTTATACCCGAAACACTGGTCAACAACATGACATAAGCTCTGTATAATAAGATAAGAGTCATATATTAATACTCTTCTATTTCAATCCTTGTCCTGGTGAGAATTGTATACCCGAAACACTCGTCAACACCATTTAATGAGCTCACTTCAATTATTTTTAGTCTCCAAAGATACCCAACTCTTACAGTCAGGCGCTGGTAAAACTGAACTGTAAAATAATGGTCAAAGATCCCGAGAACCGACCGAGTGCCCGGGAGATTTTACAGGATGACTATATCGTTCAATTCAAGAGGCTGAATATTAAGGTAATATTAACTTGACAGTTGCCCGTTCTCTATCTCTTGTAAAATTATTTTAAGTTTATCTTAGTTATTATTTTATTTCATTTATAAGTAAGGCTTATTTTATAAATAATTTAGATTGTATTATCTTCATTTCCGCTTTCTACCATGCAAAGACTAACAATCTAAGTACCGTGAAAATTAATAATGTTTTGACACTTGATTTAACATAATTCCAGCTAACCGTGTTTATTTAAATAAAACCTACTATTCGCTAAATTTCACTTTGGAACATGTTAAAGAAATGTTGTTATTGTTGTTTTGTTGCAGCCCATGACGTTGATGAGGCAACTAAAAACTCCGTCAGTAGTCGGTGGTAGGGTCAAGCAGAATGAAGACGTCCGTCCAGTTAACGATGCTACTGGTCCGTTCAGGATGCCGGTTGAAAACATAGCTTTGGCGGAGTCGCAACGCAGTCAAATGTCCACATGTAGTACGGCGACGGATTCGATGATTACGGCGAGTTCGACAAAAACTGTAACAGGATTCGACACGATTCTCGCTAAACCTGGTTCTAAGAACAAGAAAAATAAGGTCGAGAAGAAGATGCCTGATTTTGAATCCGATGTCGGTGATGACAGCATGATGTCTAGCCTGATGTCCACCCTGGTAGGTATAAAGTATTTAAATTGTCGCAGTTATCTGGAAGCGCAAACCATTTCTCCATCCTGAACCCCCACCGGCGCCTCCACTGTTCCTTTTATAATAGAACGAAAAGAGTGAAGTTATTATTAGAGAACCCTTCACAGCATGTTTTACCATATGAAACTACGTTTGGTTCATATAACAAAAAACACAAGGGGTATATTATGGTAAAGAAGTGAGTTATACCATAATATACCCCTAGTGTTTTTTGTTATATCTACTCCCCACTTCTAAATGTCGTTCAAATCTTACGTTTGGTTCTTACATGGAAATAACGTACACGAACGTAGTTTGCGGCCATTTTGAATCTCATCCTCGACTTAATAAGTCGAATTTTGATATAGGCTATAATGTTACAACTTAAACTTACAAATAATCTTTAAACCAATTTTAATAACTTTTAAATAAAAACCCGTATAAGCAAGACGATTCCGTTAATCAAAATCAAAATGGTTGTAAACTACGTTCGTGTGTAGTTTGGTGTATATATTGTATGTTATATTTCAGACTGGTAGCTATGATGTAACATCAACTAATCAGTTAGCTACAGGTAGGTCTAAATACATCCTTAACCACACACCCTTATCAGTAGTCGCTTCTAAAGGGGTGTATTTAATGCCCGAGGGGTGGGGGTGTGGGTCAAAATGAGCCAGAGATGAATTTTAAGCATTTACAGAGCGTAATGTTCACTTCAAAATAAGACCTTTCACAGGCCTTAAAATACGCTGCTGGCTTCAAGGATTTTTGGGGGAATCGAGGGGGAAGGGGGGTAGGGGGAGGCGGCTCAGTCCCCCCATTTGACTCCGCCACTGGGAATATGTATTATTTCATTGTAAAAAGTATTGATATAAAATGTATACTCTATCAAATTGTACTAAATTCTCCAAACCGAAGATCAGCGACCGACACTTCCCTTACCAATAAATAGATTAGATGTTTGTCGTCAACGTTTACAACCTCACTGACGATTGGCGAGCCGTGAAGACAATATTGGGGATGGTGAAGTTTGTATATTGGTTAGTAAGTACATGTAAATTTGTTTATATTTTGATAGAAAAAAGACGGACGCTGATTCAGGATATTATTGAAAAAATACAGAGGTAATTTATCTATATTTAATAATTCTAGAAATATTAAAACAGAACTTAAAACTATATCACTCTACAGTTGATGTATTGAGTACTATTTTAACAGTAGTATTTCTATATCACTCTACAGTTGATGTATTGAGTACTATTTTAACAGAGGTATTTCTAATCCCTCTACTATTGATGTATTGAGCACTATTTTAACAGTGGTATTTCTATATAACTCTACAATTGATGTATTGAGCACTATTTTAACAGTGGTATTTCTATATCACTCTACAATTGATGTATTGAGCACTATTTTAACAGTGGTATTTCTATATCTCTCTACAATTGATGTATTGAACACTATTTTAACAGTGGTATTTCTATATTGCTCTACAATTGATATATTGACCACTATTTTAACAGTGATATTTCTATATCACTCTACAATTGATGTATTGAGCACTATTTTAACAGTGATATTTCTATATCACTCTACAATTGATGTATTGAGCATTATTTTAACAGTGGTATTTCTATATCGCTCTACAATTGATGTATTGAGCACTATTTTAACAGTGGTATTTCTATATCGCTCTACAATTGATGTATTGAGCACTATTTTAACAGTGGTATTTCTATATCACTCTACAATTGATGTATTAAGCACTATTTTAACAGTGGTATTTCTATATCGCTCTACAATTGATGTATTGAGCACTATTTTAACAGTGATATTTCTATATCACTCTACAATTGATGTATTGAGCACTATTTTAACAGTGATATTTCTATATCACTCTACAATTGATGTATTGAGCACTATTTTAACAGTGGTATTTCTATATCACTCTACAATTGTTGTATTGAGCACTATTTTAACTCTGAAAGTATAAATTATCCTTAAGTGATCAATCAGTTTACCATAAATAATGTGTTTGTTCGTCGAAGTCTTGATTCGGACTATTCTGGTACTGATAGGTTTAGATGGGGGCCAAGAACCTGTTAAGATTTAACTTATAATAGGATATGTTGAAGACAGATTTGAGAACTCACTGATCAGTGACTAGGAATCTATGAATACTATTTATGTGTTTATTATAGGATATGTGAAGCTGGTATTGGAGAAAGGTCTCTGTCTGAAGCTTTTAGAATTGTCGATAGAACTGGAAATAACCAAGATCTAGAGGTAATAACCATTGATGTAAACCAAGTTCTGCTATACTGGTCTACTGTATACCAGGGGAGAGGAGGGGGCGGTCATTCGAGTACCCCGTCGTCTCTTGTGTCGTCATGGTCGTCATGGGATGTGTTCAGAGTGGAGGGGGGGGGGGGTGTTAGGCCCAAATATGACAGCCTAACCCCGCCTCTAATTTTAATATTCCTTAACCAAGTATATAAAGGGTAGTTATGAGCTAAATTATGATTTCGTTTCTTTCTTTTTTTTTCTTCATATTTTTCGTCTCAATAAATTTGTCACATCGACGAAAGAATTTTGGAATCATTTCCATTGAATCTTAAATTTCATACTAAAATATTTATGAAGATCAAATACACTTTAACAAAATAGCCATGTAATGAAAATGGTTTTCCGAGACCACATATTTTTATTAATTTTTTTGTCTTTTCAGAGACAACTAAAAGACTTATTGAAAGAAAAATATGCGATTTACCAGCCATATATCATACTTTTACCGATATTAAAAGCTCTGTTAGCCTCAATAGAATAGTGAAATAGTTAAACAATGAAATCCGGGCATATCCCAAAACAATTCCAAACATTAACACGAACAGCCGTGAATCAAAAAGTATAGTAAAGAGTAAAAATGTTTGAGAATTTCTGCTAAATTATAGCCTTGTTTAATGACAATTCTAACTGGTGATTGTAAAATTGTCTAAATATTTTATGTGTGTCGGGGACACTAATATCATCAATTAACAATATTCCTGTATTTCCACAAAAAAATGTTTTATGACGTCACTACTCGCAAAATATACTTTATCACGTAAGGCCCTTGGTTCTAATTCAGCCACTGAACAACCGTTGATGATTATAAATAATATATTAAACCTGTATATTTTATATTATCTGTTACTTCGTATTCAAGCATTTCCTGGTGTGTTACATTTTATAAATAAATCATTGGTCCTCTTCCACTGCCGTTCATATCATACAACAACATAAAAACCAAGATAATCAACCCGTCAGAAAGAAAACAACAATACAAGATCTAGAAAGTGTCACTAAAACGGTCATCAAATGTAGCACTTGATTAAATCTGTATCGATTCTAAGTACCAATGTGTGCTTATTTCACACATTAATTCAGTGGCGGATTTTGGACTTGTTGGGTCGTAGGCAAACGAACGGTAGAGGGCCTCTCATTTTAATTTTTACAATTTTAAGAAGTTTGCGATCTTTTTTTTGTCAGGAACAGATCAATCAGCTGATCAGTATCAATCGTATGCATGATATCGGCATTCATCATCAATAGGCTCAAATAATTTAGTTGATTCTCACACATCATGCTCATAGTAAGACAATTTTCGATTGGCCTGCGGAAATTTATTAACTGTTTGATAATTTTACTGTTACAAAATTTGTCATGGGCCGAATTTTCCATTGGCCGAAAGACAGTTGCCTAGTTCACCTATAGATTAATCCGCCTCTGCATCAATTCATATTTCTTAAAGGTATAAAGAGTATGAACAGTGTTCAAGATTGTATTACCAATAAATAAAACTAAATTATATTTGAATTTGAATAAAATGTAGATCTGTCTCTATATTATTTACTTTACCAATTCACTCCAGAAATAATATATTTTAGAAATAGTGCATGTATAGGCTCTACGTATAGTTGCAATAAAGCCAAACTTATTCTGTATGATTTTCCTGGCCCGGTACGTATGGTTTTTACATGATGTTCTATTTCACGCTGATATCATCAATTTGTATGAATTGGAATGGTACAAATGGATGCTGTCGGTGTCTCCGATAAGAAAATTTAGAAAACATCTTTACAATCCCTTTCTGAACCATAAGTAGTTTCGTATGACCCAGGCCCCCGGAGTCAGCTGTTGGTGTATTGTTGAAAGTCTTAATTTGACTTCAAAAAATAATTTTTCATACGTTGTAGACAATTCTGCTATAACTGGGAGCTACTGGTAACTAACAATTCGTTTGTCTATCGCTGCTCAAAACTTTTACGATAGATATATGTCTAGAAAATTGTGTAATTTTGCATGTAGAAATATTTTGCTCACGACAAATATAGATCTTAAGATTTTATTTTTAGTAACGGCGCCCCGAGTAACAGCAAACATCCATAATTATATATTTATAAGGGTCTACACGGATATCTCAGCCATACGTCGAGCGAGTGTCGTGTGTGATACAGACCACCTAGGCAATATAAATCTTTATTTCTATCTACGACCGTCAGTATACAAGCACAGCCCAGAGCCCAGCCATACGTCGAGCGAATGTCGTGTGTGATACAGACCTCTCTAGACAATATACAGATCTATCTATGTCCGTACGTACGGTGTGAGAAAATAGTCGAGGTTATAAGGTACCTTTAAACTTTAAACTACACTTTTCACTAGATATACACAGATATAAATATAGCGGCGGTGAGATAACAGCCAATTGTTGAACAGTATTAGACAACTCGCCATAATTCAAACACCAATCAAAAACACTCTCGTCTATTTTTTACTTCTAATGGCCTAATTATCATGGCGTCGGTTAGCGTGAGTAACCTGAATTTTTACTATAACTTTTTACTAACTTTTAAACTTTCTGTAAAACTTTCTAAAAGTCGTATTTTTAATAGAATACAGTTGAATATTGATTCTAAAGTAAATTTCATCCTATGACAACTTCGTTTCGACTGTGAAATGTTGTCAGTTATGATTTCGGCCGTTATTTGGCGTGTGTAAATCTACTATGAAACTTTACTACAAATCATATGGCACAAGTGTAACCTATTTTATCATACAGTACGTTTAAATTATTATTTACCATTGTCATACTCTGTTATAATTTTGTAGTTTTCATATAATTTGGTTACTTTGTTATAGTTTTTGTTACTAAGTAAGACAAAGTTATACTAAGTAGTAATATTATTATGATATAACTACTATACTCAGTATAGATAGAAACTGATATTATAATGTTATATTATGTTATGTAATTCGATTAGGGAATCTTTAAACTTCCAAATTTCCCTGTTTCCCTTTCGCATGATGATACTCCTAGTTAGAAATATAATAGATTAAGATGTAAATTCTGATGAAAATGATAAAGTATAGAAGGTATTTTTGAGAATACGGATGTCAATTTGACCCCTGTCACCCCAGTCTAGTTTGTTTTCTTCATCCTGACATCAGCTATATATATATATATATAACAATGATGTAAGCAATGGCCCCTTTTATATATAAATAGGTGCCCTGTGTGCTACCGACTGCACGTTAGAGATCCCTGGACAGCTGGAAATAAAAAAGAGAACAGATTAATGCCCCTGATTACCTCATAACCAACTTCATGGCGTTGTCTGTCTTCATTAGCCGAGTCAGGTACAGAAGGATCGTACAACTCCATTCATTTCACTTCTACAAATACCATTTAACAATATATCATACCCCCCCCCCCCCCCCC
>NW_008708434.1:84624-88600 GCF_000327385.1 Lottia gigantea | reverse complement strand
TCATCTAAATATTTACTTTACCAGCTGATAGAGCTTAATTTCAGCTATCTGTTTAGTCATCTAAATATTTACTTTACCGGCTGATAGAGCTTAATTTCAGCTATCTGTTTAGTCATCTAAATATTTACTTTACCAGCTGATAGAGCTTAATACAGCAAAATCATAATTGAATTTTTTTTTCAGTAATAATGGATTAAAATATCACCATACTAGATGTAAAAGTTGTAACCAAGGTGATACAGCGGGAGGGAGAGGAGAGAAAGATACAAAAAATAATACAGGTCTGATTCTTATTAATCTACACCCAACTCTAGTACTAGTATTTCCTTTGTGGGTACCAGGAAACGGCACAGAGGTACCTGAAATGTCCTTCAGTCCGGGCCCGTAGCCAGACGTGATTGTTCGGTCGGAGGTGCAAGTGATATATCCGGAGGGGAAATTAAGAGGGGGGGGGGGGGAGCAGGTGGAGGGGAGGGGTGCAATATTTTGATATTCTGATGGTGCTTTTCATTCCTTTCGAGAGCGGAAGCCTTGGGCTTTGAGCTAGAGAAGGAGTGCACAAACTGAACAACAGAGTTAATGGATTGTTAAAAGGTTTTCTAATCTTTGTATGTGTATCGGAGACACTGTAAGAATCGATTTGCACTATTCCAATTTTCAATCAGATGTCGGCGAATATTGCAATTACATTTTAAACTAAGTATTTTATGGCATAGCTTTTACGAAAAGTGACGTCATTTACATTATGATTTTCAATATAATGGAACTATATTTTCAAATATCGTTGCCACAATGTCTATTCTTATCATAAATCAAACAATCTAATTTTAGAGTTTCGACGGTCGACGAGAACATCACCATTAGGTATTACTGTCAGTGGTGAAGCGGAGGATATCAAACCGAGGATAGTAGACGATAACCGACTGAGAGATTTAGCTATAATTGCTACTGGACCGTCCAGTCCGTTACTACAGAATATTTCATTTACAGACAGACTCGAGTCAGAGTAAGTTATACTCTTTTATTACATTCGGCAAACCTTGGTAGTTTCCGTAAAGCTGAATCTTTGTTGTAGAGCTCTGGCGGAATTTTCATAGTACACAGACATCTGAAGAGGAGTACTTAGTGTATAATAAAGATATAAATATTGACATCTTCTCAAAGTCAAGATATTACGAACTACGTCAGATACCTTGACAATCAATATTGATACGATTAGTGGCTCAAGTAGATTGGTGAGGGCCCGTGAACGTAAGTCAAATTGGGCCACTTCCCCGGGAAATTGATTAAATGCCCCCCTGCCCCACCCACCTAAGGCTTGGTTTAATCTGTCCCTATGGTAGTTAACCCACTGATTATGATGTTTATTTTAGAAGATGTAGTCGAACTGTAAAACGAGCTCTTGATCTATCGTCGAAGTCGAAAGTTGAACATAAACCTGGGTAAGTGAACACTGAATAAAACAGGGCCTGATTTCATAAACCTGGGTAAGTCAACACTGAATAAAACAGGGCCTGTTTTCAGAAACCTGGGTAAGTCAACACTGAATAAAACAGGGCCTGTTTTCATAAACCCGGGTAAGTCAACACTGAATAAAACAGGGCCTGTTTTCATAGGGAGATGAGATATAAGAACACTACCAACTAGCATGAATAAAATATCAAAATTTTAGACTTGGCCAAAATCAATCTATGTTCATCAGTAGACTTACCTGGTGTCAAAACTAAACAACAGAATTATACCGGTTTATATGATATATTCATAAATCTTATCAATCATTCATAAAACTATAAAACATAAAACATAAAGGTAATTATTGAACAAAAAAACAAACCGTACTGCTTATGATATTCAAAGGTTTCTTGAGTATGTTCATTAATACAAAACAATCTGTTCCATATGTAGAAGCGTGTTGATTGGTTGGTTTGAAAATCATGTGACATCTCTCAAACGAGGTTTGCCTGCTAAAGTGAAACACGGTAGAAATATATTATAATTAATCTATATTTCTGTTTCAGTTTGATTCTGTCTCAGTTAGATAAGTCAGCAGTAATAACTCTCAGTAACATGGCCAAGGTCAGCCACTTCTTTTCTTTATTTTATATCATTATTCTGGTCAGTAGCCATTGGGTCATGGTCTCCCCCTCTAGCCATTGGGTCATGGCCTCCCCCTCTAGCCATTGGGTCATGGTCTCCCCCTCTAGCCATTGGGTCATGGTCTCCCCCTCTAGCCATTGGGTCATGGTCTCCCCCTCTAGCAATCGGGCCATGGTCTCTCCCTCGGGCCATTGGGCAATGGTCTCCCCCTCTGGCAATCGGGTCATGGCCTCCCCCGCTGGCAATCGGGTCATGGCCTCCCCCTCTGGTAATCGGGCCATGGCCTCCCCCTCTGGCAATCGGGTCATGGTCTTCCCCTCTGGAAATTGGGCCATGGTCTCTTGCTCGGGCCATTGGGCCATGGCCTTCCCCTCTGGAAATTGGGCCATGGTCTCTCCCTCGTGCCATTGGGCCATGGCCTTCCCCTCTGGCCATTGGGCCATGATCTTCCCCTCCGGCAATCGGGTCATGGTCTTCCATTCTGGAAATTGAGCCATGGTCTCTCCCCGGGCCGTTGGGCCATGGCCTTCCCCTCTGGCCATTGGGCCATGATCTCCCCCCCCCCCCTGGCCATTGGGCAATGGTCTCTCCCTCTGGCCATGGTCTCCCAATCGGACCTCTGAGTGGTCTTATTCTGATGTGCAAATTAAGCCCAGCCCTCTAAATGCTCAGAATTCATCCTAGGTCATCTGTAATGGGAGTCAGAGAAGACTGAATCTTACTCATTTCCATCGTTTAAAGCCCCAGCCCAGACACCATTTCATCAACCTTCGCTTTTGCGTTCAATTATGTATCAACCTTCGCCAATGTTCGTCAATCTCTGTGAGTTGAACATTGACTCGACCGTGAAAGGGAGACATATTGTCAGGTAAATTAGCGAGAACAGATAACTCTGTTTGAAGATTGATTTTGATTGGCTAGAATAGCGTAGTAATATGGCGTTCGGTCAATATACGAGGGTAATAAGCAGCAATCTAGTCCCGAAGTTGATACGAGTGAAGAGGCCCAAGGTATATTTTAATGGAGTTGTTGCCCTTCAAAAAAGTCAAATAACATCTCTTGGAATAGGTTGTACATGTGAAAGATCTCTGGACAGATCGAATCCGAGAAGTTGCATTATAATGTTGCTGTCCACAATTACCTCATTCCACACTGCATAACATTGCTCATCTTCAGTCCAATGAGGTGTAGAAAAACTGAACGTAAAACTCCATTCATTTCAGTGTTTAGTTTTGAAAAGAGTTACTTCCCTTGAAATCGAAATTGGTAGATGAATACGGATTTTTTTTTTCAGACCTTTGAGTTGAGCGTGAATACTCTTTAAGTTTGTCTTTGTGATCGACTTAAGCATACTTAGTTTCCTATGTTCAAGCTACTTGTTGATTCGACTAGTTCATTACAGGCTTTTAAATATGAAGTCTTCAAACGTACGGTGGTTTGCTTTAGGACATTATTTTAATTATGATTTAATTCTACTTATTTTTCATTTTTGTTTGCTGAATTATAATTTTTGTTTACTATTTTTTATATTCAGTAAACAAAAATAATAATTCAGAAATCAAAAATGATAAAGAAGTAGAATTAAATGATCATTCAGCAAATTAAAATGACAAACAGTAAACAAAAATAACAAAGAATTAGAAATTAAATCATGTCCTAAACAAACCACCGTAGAAACATCATCTAATTATTTTTAAATTCTAGAGAAAGTATGGTAAAGAGTCTAACGTGAAGCCGCCCCCAGAATTACAAATTACAACCAAAGTAAAACGTCCTATGAATGGATTTTTGATTTTCGCTAAAAGAAAAGGATTATTTTACCAAGAGAAATTCCCTCACAAGGACAACCGGTCAGTTGAAATTTATTATAAACATAACA
>NW_008708434.1:37351-77779 GCF_000327385.1 Lottia gigantea | reverse complement strand
TGTTCTGTACTTATTGGACGAATGAATGAAATGGAGTTTTATATCCTACTGTTCTGTAACTTATTGGACTAATGAAATGAAATATAATTTTATCTCCTACTGTTCTGTATCTTATTGGTCTAATGAAATGAAACAGAGTTTTATATCCTACTGTTATGTATCTTATTGGACTAATGAAATGAAATGGAGTTTTATATCCAACTGTTCTGTTTCTTATTGGTCTAATGAAATGAAATAGAGTTTTATATCCTACAGTTCTGTATCTTATTGAACTAATGAAATGAAATATGGTTTTATATCTTACTGTTTTTTATCTTATTGGACTTATGAAATAGTTTTATATCCTACAGTTCTGTATCTTATTGGACTAATGAAATTGAGTTATATATCCTACTGTTCTGTAACTTATTGGACTAATAAAATGAAATATAGTTTTATATCATACTGTTCTGTATCTTATTGGACTAATGGACTGAAATAGAGTTTTATATCATACAGATCTGTAGCTTAGTGGACTAATGAAATGGAGCTATATATCCTACTGTTCTATATCTTATTTGACTAATGAAATGGAGTGTTATATCCTACTATTCTGTATCTTATTGGACTAATGTAATGAAATGGAGTTATATATCATACTGTTCTGTATCTTATTGTACTAATGAAATGAAAAAGATTTTTATATCCTACTGTTATGTATCTTATTGGACTAATGAAATGAAATGGAGTTTTATATCCAACTGTTCTGTTTCTTATTGGTCTAATGTAATGAAATGGAGTTTTATATCATACTGTTCTGTATCTTATTGGACTAATGGACTGAAATAGAGTTTTATATCATACAGATCTGTAGCTTAGTGGACTAATGAAATGGAGCTATATATCCTACTGTTCTATATCTTATTTGACTAATGAAATGGAGTGTTATATCCTACTATTCTGTATCTTATTGGACTAATGTAATGAAATGGAGTTATATATCATACTGTTCTGTATTTTATTGGACTAATGGAATGAAAAAGATTTTTATATCCTACTGTTTTGTATCTTATTGGACTAATGAAATGGAGTAATATATCCTACTGTTCTATATCTTATTGGACTAATGGAATGAAATGGAGTTTTATATCCTACTGTTCTGTATCTTATTGGACTAATGAAATGGAGTTATATATCCTACTGTTCTATAACTTATTGGACTAATGGAATGAAATGGAGTTTTATATCCTACTGTTCTGTAACTTATTGGACTAATGAAATGAAATAGAGTTTTATCTCCAACTGTTCTGTAATTTATTGGTCTCATGAAATGAAATAGAGTTTTATATTCTACTGTTCTGTATCTTATTGGACTAATGAAATGGAGTTATATATCCTACTGTTCTGTATCTTATTGGACTAATGAAATAGAGTTTTATATCCTACTGTTCTGTATCTTATTGGACTAATGAAATGGAGTTATATATCCTACTGTTCTATATCTTATTGGACTAATGGAATGAAATAGAGTTTTATATCCTACTGTTATGTATCTTACGGGACTAATGAAATGGAGTTTTATATCCTACTGTTCTGTATCTTATTGTACTAATGAAATGAAATATAGTTTTATATCCTACTGTTCTGTATCTTATTGGACTAATGAAATGAAATAGAGTTTTATATCCTACTGTTCTGTAACTTATTGGACTAATGAAATGAAATGGAGTTATATATCCTACTGTTCTGTATCTTATTGGACTATTGAATTGAAATAGAGTTTTATATTCTACTGTTCTGTAACTGATTGGACTGATGAAATGAAATAGAGTTTTATATCCTACTGTTCTGTATCTTATTGGACTAATGAAATGAAATAGAGTTATATATCCTACTGTTCTGTATCTTATTGGACTAATGAAATGAAATGGAGTTTTATATTCTACTGTTCTGTAACTTATTGGACGAATGAATGAAATGGAGTTTTATATCCTACTGTTCTGTAACTTATTGGACTAATGAAATGAAATATAATTTTATCTCCTACTGTTCTGTATCTTATTGGATTAATGGAATGAAATAGAGTTTTATATCCTACTGTTCTGTATCTTATTGGTCTAATGAAATGAAATGGAGTTTTATATCCTGCTGTTCTGTATCTTATTGGGCTAATGAAATTGAGTTATATATCTTACTGTTCTGTATCTTATTGGACTAATGAAATGAAATAGAGTTTTATATCCTACTGTTCTGTATCTTATTGGACTAATGGAATGAAATAGAGTTTTATATCCTACTGTTCTGTACCTTATTGGACTAATGAAATGAAATGGAGTTTTATATCCTACTGTTCTGTATCTTATTGGTCTAATGAAATGAAACAGAGTTTTATATCCTACTGTTATGTATCTTATTGGACTAATGAAATGAAATGGAGTTTTATACCCAACTGTTCTGTTTCTTATTGGTCTAATGAAATGAAATGGAGTTTTATATCCTACAGTTCTGTATCTTATTGAACTAATGAAATGAAATATAGTTTTATATCTTACTGTTTTTTATCTTATTGGACTTATGAAATAGAGTTTTATATCCTACAGTTCTGTATCTTATTGGACTAATGAAATTGAGTTATATATCCTACTGTTCTGTAACTTATTGGACTAATGAAATGAAATAGAGTTTTATATCCTACTGTTCTGTATCTTATTGGACTAATGAAATGAAATAGAGTTTTATATCCTACTGTTCTGTATCTTATTGGACTAATGAAATGAAATAGAGTTTTATATCCTACTGTTCTGTATCTTATTGGACTAATGAAATGAAATAGAGTTATATATTCTACTGTTCTGTATCTTATTGGACTGATGAAATGAAATAGAGTTTTATATCCTACTGTTCTGTATCTTATTGGACTAATGAAATGAAATAGAGTTATATATCCTACTGTTCTGTATCTTATTGGACTAATGAAATGGAATAGAGTTTTATATTCTACTGTTCTGTACCTTATTGGACTAATGAAATGAAATAGAGTTTTATATCCTACTGTTCTGTAACTTATTGGACTAATGAAATGAAATAGAGTTTTATCTCCAACTGTTCTGTAATTTATTGGTCTCATGAAATGAAATAGAGTTTTATCTCCAACCGTTCTGTAATTTATTGGACTCATGTCCAAACCAAGCCCCCATTCGTCATATTTCTTCGGTACCGTGATAACACAAATGACAGGAATTGCGTATTCATGGCTGATATTCCAGATCAATCAAATCGCCGTTTTAACAAAAGTCTGCGAGTCTACATTCTTATAACAAGCAAGGTGACTAACGGCTATTGCAGTCAAAGTATTAGACGCAGGTCGAAATAGCTTGACATTGTACAGGGAAAGTTAATCCCGATTATTCCTGATACTAATTTTAGCTGTGTATCTATGTGAGTGATAAGAGTTCCTGATGAGGGGTTATATATTAGGAACAGATTAATATTTAAAGATGATATTTGTTGCGTAAAGTGAGTGATGTGATTTCCTGACGAGGGGTTATATATCATCAATGCATCTGGACACTATAAATAGATTATGTTTATTTCATAATGATATATTATATATAACAAACAATACTATGATGAAAGTTCAATTTAAATATATGATTAATATGATTTCCCGACGAGGGTTTATATATTCGGAATACATGTGGACACCCTTAAATATCTTATCCATTATATACAAACAATATGGCAATAAGTTTAATATAGGAGAAGAATTGTGAGTGATACAATAATATCCTGATGAGGGGCTACATATTCAGAACATACATGAGTTGCTGTAGGAGATGATTTATGCTGTGAAGTGGTGTAATATGATTTCCTGATGATGGGTTATATATTCAGAATGTGTGAGAATTTCCATTGTACATCTTTGTTCACTATACAGTATATTACAATGATGTCAGGTTTCCTCGTCTATGTGAAATACTTTAAGTAAAAAAAAACTAAGTACTACCGATCCAAAACAAAACCCGAAATCCAAACTACAGATTTTCTATACACCATTTTAGACAAGACTCTACATCCAGCTTAACTGTGACAGGTTTTCGGAGGTTGATTTGAGTCTTGAATATATGTAAATAGTCTTCAGAAATACTACAAATCACATTTCTCCAAAAATATCTAAAAACTTGGAATTTTACTTTCTATTTTTATATATGTCTTGCCTATATATCACAGAATCTCCAGGAAAGACAAGTTATCATTTCAAACTCGGATAATTCTGGACACACATGGATTTGAAGGTTTGAAGTGATCTGTGAACACTATTACTGATTAGCTCAGCTAAAAAAAACATCCCGTTTCTGGTGAACTGGTGAAGATAATAACATCTCTGAATTAACAGAAACATAAAATACCGTTAACGTATTACATCTTGATGTAAAATTTACCGATGATAGTTAGGTTTTTACAACAGATAAAAGAATATCTGGAATGATTTTTGCTGCATCTTCATCTAGAGTTTAATAACATATAACCATCAAAACTTCCTGATGAAATAATCACAACATACAGGAATTTCTATCTAAAATGATGTCACTAAGAATTTTCTGTCACTGTCTATACTATAAAGAGAATCCCCCTGATTGACAAGTTCTTCATATAGTAGAAATCTATCTATACATACAGATATATAAAACTATGTAAAAGTGATAAGTTAACAAATACTACATGTTTCTAGTGCATGACAATAGTTTTAAGTATCATATTTTTTGTTATTTTTCCTCTACAATTATGAATTTTATTTATATGGTAGATAAAGTATCCTGATGGTGGGTTATATATTCAGAACACAAGATAGTCTCTATCACATCTGATTTCTGTCTGTAATAACAGTACCATATAACGTACTAAATGTGTGCAACCAAAATTTTAAGAATTATCCATTCTTGTCATATTTGCTTTATAATTATGCTGTATATTTATGTGGTGGATAAGAAGTCCTGATGATGGGTTACATATTCACAACATGGGATAATTTCTCCTGTCTCTACAATACATAACCACATTTCCATTCGAAATGTTTGCTACCAAAAGTTTCAGAGTCATCTACTGTTGTAATATTTATGCTTAAAAATTATGCTGTGTATTTATGTGGTAGATAAGAAGTCCCGATGATGGGTCACATATCCACAACACAAGCTAATTTATATCAGAGATGATTTTCGCTGTATCTACATAACATAACAATACACCATCTGAAATATGATCTACCAAAGATCTAAGTTCACCCATTTTTGTAATATTCTATAAATAATTATGCAGTTTAAGTATGTGGGTACTGTGTGGTAGATAAGAAGATATCCTGATGAGGGGTTATATATTTAGAACACATGATAGTTTCTATCACAGTTGATTTCTGCTGACTCTAAATAACACCAAAATAACCACCAGATACATATGATGTCCACTACCAAAATTCATCCATGTTCGTATTTTTCTCTTAACAATTCAGCTGTTAAAGTATATGGATGATAAAATTTCCTGATGAGGGGTTATATATTTAGAACACATGATAGTTTCTATCACAGTTGATTTCTGCTGACTCTAAATAACACCAAAATAACCACCAGATATATATGATGTCCACTACCAAAGTTCAAAATTCACCCATGTTCGTATTTTTCTCTTAACAATTCAGCTGTTTAAGTATATGGATGATAAGATTTCCTGATGAGGGGTTATATATTCAGAACAAGAGAATTTATATGGGTGATGATTTTTGCTGAGCTAGAATATTCAGTTTTAATACGTGAGTGATAACATCATCTACTGCTGACCCTGGTTGAACTTTACTCACGGCCGATAATAAATATTTCTTTAATTCTTCGTAAAATATCGTATCTAAAATTATAAAATATCGTATCTAAAATATCGTCTCTAAAATTATAAAACATCGTATCTAAAATTATAAAATATCGTATCTAAAATTATAAAATATCGTATCTAAAATTATAAAATATCGTATCTAAAATTATGAAATATCGTCTCTAAAATTATAAAATATTGTATCTAAAATTATAAAATATCGTCTCTGAAATTATAAAATATCGTCTCTAAAATTATAAAATATCGTATCTAAAATATCGTATCTAAAATATCGTATCTGGTTTGATGTGCAGGGTCACATATTGTCTTAAGCCAGTCAAATAAGAAAAGACAATATAATACATACAAGAAAGACACAAGCTACATACCATGTAAAGCAGGTTTTAGTGTTTCTGTATTCAGAAATTTTATAACAACAAAGCAACATAACTTTAAAACCTCGCTATCTGTAGTCTCGTCAAATAACTTCACCGTACTTTTTATACTACCCTGTAACAACTCGTACGCTACTGATCTAAAAATAGAAACACACACGTTACTAAATATAGATATATCATTAACACAATAAACACTGTCTAACCCTAAAAGCATCTGCTAAAAGAATATTGACCTTTACAGTATTATCATTTCCATAAACAGCTAGTATGATAAAGAAATTTAACAAATCCAAAATAACAGGTAGCACAAAGAATTGGGCATGCCACTCACAGGCCTGTTACAAAAGCTTAAGTAACTTAAGATGGGGCCAAGAATTTAAGAAATACAGTCATCTGATTGGCTAATAATTTTCGTGAGCGAGCAATCAGATGACTGGAACCATTTTACTCATCAACTGTTAGTAAATTTGGCAACATATGTAGGACAGTGGGATATTTCAGTCAGTTTCAAGTGCCGTCTGCTAGGACTAGGACAAGTCAAGTGGGATTGTCATCTGTTAGCACAGTGGGTTAGATCAGTTAGTAGTGAGCAAAGTTAACCTAACCATAAACCCTAACCCATTCTCCTTCAAGGTCAAAATAATTCTGATGCCACACTCACTGCTGTGAAGGTCAGTCCAATGTCGAGTCTCAATCACTTCCAACTAGATTCTGAAATAAGAGATTTTGTAACTATACCTGTATCTAACAGCATCAATAAGAGCTACAGCCACCGTGGGGTCGAAATCCATCAGTGTTACCCCCTCTTGAAACTGGCTGTGTATAAACTCTGTTAATGAAGGAATTGGATGATGTTTTGTAACGATGTTTTTCATTGGTTGATCTAGTAGTTTTAAAGCTGCTGGTTCATGGCCACTGAACGCCTGGCAACAAACTTCACTCACAACCTGTTTCAAAAAAATTAAAATAAAACTTTTTTTAAGTCTGTAGATTCAACTTTTCTGCTTCAAAGAAAAAGAGGTTTTCTTAATTTTTTATATTGGAGACACTGATAGCATCAAGTTGCACCATTC
Source organism: Lottia gigantea (assembly GCF_000327385.1). Classification (NCBI taxonomy): domain Eukaryota; kingdom Metazoa; phylum Mollusca; class Gastropoda; family Lottiidae; genus Lottia; species Lottia gigantea. The sequence goes on along the minus strand of NW_008708434.1, from coordinate 70,470 downwards.
CAATCAAAAGTCTGTGGTTCCTGCAATTCCACTAAAACTTAGAGTTTTATGACTTTACAATCCCTTTAAGAACAAAACAGAATATAAACCAAAACTAATACATTTCTCAACAAAATATCTGGCATAAAGTCTTCGTGCCGAAAATTTCAATTCCAAAGTCAAAAATTTTTTCAGACAAACCTGTCTCATGTGATCATTACTTTATTGTTGAGTGCCAAATTATCTTGCTACTTTGGCTCGAAAGTTAGTTTAAGATCTGGTGAGTTTTTTGGGGGTAACAACTGACACTTGGCCTACTCTCGAAAGCACTGGTTGTGTTATCAGAATCTTTCTTGCCTTTAAGAGGATTCGAACCCAGGACAACTAATCTCCTGTGCCTCCTGAGCTACCCAACTGCCAACAAATAGACCGTGCCCATCCCAACATGTTCGGTATATTTTATAATTAATCATGGAGCTAAGCAAGTCATTAATAAGAGACCAAATAAAAATCTTGAATTGATTTAAAAAAAATAGAGAGTAACTTACCACAGTTTTTAATAGTTTTATCATTAATTTAATATCTGTCTTTTTTATTTTATTAGAATTAATCTCAATATTTTCAATATCAGTCCACCATTTCAGAATTTTTACGTCATTTTTCTCACACTGAATATCTGTTAGATTATTACCATTACTTATTGTAACGTCATTGTTTACTATACTGTCCACATCACCGTTCAACGGCTTTCCTGTTTGAGGATCGTAGAAAATCCGAGACGCGATCTCGACACTTCCATCATCAGTGTTCTCTATCACAGACGATGCGATACATGCTAATAAATCATCCTCCTCACCAACAAACGTCACTCTCCGTTCTGGAGATCGTAAAGCTTCGAAGGAAAATCTTCGTTTTAAAATCCCCTCGTCTGGTTCCTGTGGTTCTCGATCGTCAGTCTGTTGATTTAGAGATTCCAAACATTGCTCATACCACTGATTCTTTCTCTGTCTGCAATAGAATCAAAATCAAAATAGAGTTTTACACCCTTCTTTTGATACACCTAAAGAAGATGAGCATAGTTATGCAGTGGGGAATAAGGCAAATTTTGTCAATACACGAATTTAAATATTTCGACTGTAAGATTCTATACATTGTCTTTATCACTGATTCTTTCTTTGTCTGAAATTGAACAGAGTTTTCTGCTCTTGATCAGGCTAATGAAGATAAGCAAAGCCATGAAGTGTGGAATAGGGCACGCGTAGCACATGTAGAGCCTTGGTTTATTATCCCATCCGAACGACAAGACACTTTTTCCATGTCAGCTCCTCTGACCGGCCTCAGTGACAGGTGGGAACCGGGTGAAACCATGGTTTGAAACATTGATCATTATTAAAGTTATAAGAAGTAAAAATTAAAACGTACATGAGATGAGGAAGTTGTGCATAAACATACATGAATCGTCTCCCTTCAATCTTAATATTGAGATCCGTGTTAAAATTCTTCATGGCATCTTGTATAATACTAGTACAACTCCAACTTACAGCATCTAATATACGAACATATCTATCTATAGACTCCAATATCTCTTTACTGTATTTAATATCTGAAACAAGGACAGTAACTCTGTATTTAATATCTGAAACAAGGACAATAACTCTACACTTAATATCTATAAACTCCAATATCTCTTTACTGTATTTAATATCTGAAACAAGGACAGTAACTCTGTATTTAATATCTGAAACAAGGACAATAACTCTACACTTAATATCTATAGACTCCAATATCTCTTTACTGTATTTAATATCTGAAACAAGGATAGTAACTCTGTATTTAATATCTGAAACAAGGACAATAACTCTACACTTAATATCTATAGACTCCAATATCTCTTTACTGTATTTAATATCTGAAACAAGGACAATTACTCTGTATCTTCTATCTGAACAAGTGGAATAACTCTGTATCTATTATGTAAAACATGGGTTATAACCCCATATCTGTATTTACTATGTAAAACAAGGACAATAACTCTGTATCTACGATGTAAAACAAGGGCAATAACTCTGTATCTACTATGTTATACAAGGGCAATAACTCTGTATCTACTGTGTAAAACAAGGACAATAACTCTACTATGTAAAACAAGGGCAATAACTCCGTATCTACTATCTAAACAAGGACAATATCTCTGTATTTACTATGTAAAACAAGGGTAATAACTCTGTATCTGTATTTACTATGTAAAACAAGGACAATAACTCTGTATCTACTATGTAAAACAAGGGCAATAACTCTGTATCTACTATGTAAAACAAGGGCAATAACTCTGTATCTTCTGTGTAAAACAAGGGCAATAACTCTGTATCTACTATCTAAACAAGGACAATAACTTTGTATTTACTATGTAAAAAAAGGACAATAACTCTGTATCTACTATGTAAAACAAGGACAATAACTCTGTATGTAGTATGTAAAACAAGGGCAATAACTCTGTATCATACTTACTATCATCTATAATTTGACTAGCTGACTGATACAATGTCATACTTAAATTGGAGAGAACGCGGAGTCCTGATTGGACGATATCTAGATTAGTATGATGATGTTGTATCGTCATTGATATAACTTCTATTCCGCCTTCATGTAATGGTGGCTACAATTACAAAATCATATATACATATTAAAATTTGAATAAATAAACCATGTACTAACGATCCGAACCGCGAAACAACCTAATGGCAAAACATTGGTAACAGCTAATGAACTTTTCGCATGAGGAAGTATATCTGTTATAAGTCAGTATTTCATAATGAAAAATGGTATGAAATGAAATTGAGATCTCTTTCTACTGTTTCTTACTTACTTTACAGACAAATATTATATATTTTTTTATATAAAACAGTTTGGTCATGGCCTGCACAGTTTTGAGCAAAGTTTCCTGAGCTATCTATACTGACCTTTTCTAATACATCTGGTTTATACGTGGCTATTTTGACTAGAATATCCAGACTGTATTTCTGTATGTCTACTATGTTGAGGTAAGCTGTCATACTACCGAGGACTGCTGCTGTAGTCTGGTAATTTATTAACGGGTATAAATTACTGGGTATATGACTGATAGCTCGTAGAAGTTGTAAACAGAGTAACACATGGGATGGTGGATCCTAAAAATACATGAATTAATTAGAAATATTAAAACAGAACTTGAATCATGTTGTTACTAAGAGAAATATTAAAACAGGACTTAATAAATCATGTTGTTGTTAGTCAGAGTTTCACGCTATTTGATCTTCAGACAACTGACCTATTTCAGTCTGCGTATTGTTATTAATTTAAATAGATAATATATTAAAGTATCAACATTAAAAACAAATACTTCCTTTCTAACTTCCTTTACAACACATATAAGTCTCTTTTATAACTTTTTTTTCAAAACACAAAGTTTAAATTCAAAAACATTTTGGATTATACTGTAATGTGTTAAACACAGATTTAGCAAAGATATTCCCCTGATAATGTCTACAAGTAATAAAAATAAGAAATTATCAAAATCTTACAAGGAACTGTTTGAGGATTTCTACTAGTAAAGCTATGATAGGTCTGTGGAGTGGTTTCCCTTTTTCTTCATCTGGAGTGATGGATAATTCCCTGGCAAAATCCTGAAGGAAACTCTCTAAGATATCTCTTCTATGTACAGCCACATCCTGGAAAAGGAAAACAAGACAGCAGTGAGCAGAAATACAAACCAACTTTTAACGAAGGGAGTAAATCAACTTGGTAAAAGTTCAAGTAATGATTTGAGAAAAACAATAAAAGAAGACTAGGGTAGTCATATAATTCTGATGCAACTTTGGGCGATTTTTTCAAAAAAATCAGTCAGTGGGAACTGGTCAACAAAAAAAAAAGGGGAGACAGGGCGATTTTTCCACGTTTGACTTGTCAGTGTGCAGGTGATCACGTGCAGGAGCTTAAAACTCAACCAATCGATTCCAGGTAAGCTCATCATGGGCTGACTGTAAGCTTTAGAAGCTTTGCATTAGGTTGCTGGAGGAAACCCAGCTGGCAATTGTATGCTATAATTTAGTCCACTGTTGAGACATTCCATCAGATATCAGTCAGTGACCCCTGATTTAAATGAAACTCAAACTGGTGAAGCAAGTCGTAAACTAACCTGGAATGTTTTAAAGATCTGATCTACTAATAAAGGTTGTAGTTTTATATCTGTATGTTGATTAATCTGTCTGTTTAAATAACTCGCTGAGAGATTGGCTATCTGAAATATCATATACATGTACATTGAAACCCATCTTTGAGTAGTCTTTTCCCTAAAAAACCAACAAACTCTTAACACCAGCACCTCTTATCAGTCCTGAGGGATTATGTTCTAGTGGGTTCGCACTGACCACACAAAGAATATTAGCATTGTGGACTCTCTGACTTGATAAATAAAGTCAAAGACTGGCATCAGGTGCTGGAAGAGATATCATGACCTGTCCCAAATCAATAAAAGCAGCCATATTGGAAATTAAATGATGTCATGTGACACTTAATACGATAGAGATACTCTTCAAACTAGAGAGACAGATTCTAAAAAATCCCTTATAGGTGAATCTTTTTTTTCACTTAAATATGAAAAGGATTGGGGAACAGGCATTTCACCTGTATAACTCTCTTCCAGTAATTGGACTGTCACGGCCTATATGCGAGTCATACACCCCCCTGTCCCCTGTTCCTATGACCCTGGTATATATAATAAGATTATGGTACCTGTTCCTATGACCCTGGTATATATAATAAGATTATGGTACCTGTTCCTATGACCCTGGTATATATAATAAGATTATGGTACCTGTTCCTATGACCCTGGTATATATAATAAGATTATGGTACCTGTTCCTATGACCCTGGTATATATAATAAGATTGTGGTACCTGTTCCTATGACCCTGGTATATATAATAAGATTATGGTACCTGTTCCTATGAAACTGGTATATATAATAAGGTTATGGTACCTGTTCCTATGACCCTGGTATATATAATAAGATTATGGTACCTGTTCCTATGACCCTGGTATATATAATAAGATTATGGTACCTGTTCCTATGACCCTGGTATATATAATAAGATTATGGTACCTGTTCCTATGACCCTGGTATATATAATAAGATTATGGTACCTGTTCCTATGTCCCTGGTATATATAATAAAATTATGGTACCTGTTCCTATGACCCTGGTATATATAATAAGATTATGGTACCTGTTCCTATGACCCTGGTATATATAATAAGATTATGGTACCTGTTTCTATGTCCCTGGTATATATAATAAGATTATGGTACCTGTTCAGGTGTCTGTAACTACCACCCCAACCCCCTGACCCTGTCTCTTCCCCTACATTCCACCTGCCCCTTCCACTACAGCCCCTGTCCCCCGTCCCCTGGTATATATAATAAGATTATAAGATATAATAAGTACCTGTTCAGGTGTCTGTAACTGATTGATCAGTTCATTCTCCATGGTAGGAAGATGTAAGAGATTCCATTCATCTGATAATTCTAGATCGTTTCTCTTATCCTCTGTAATTAACGGATCTACTGGACTCGTCATCTGTAGAATCAAATTTATATTATTATGTTGACTAGGGTTATATTATATTTTATCAACTACAGAGGAAAACTTAATCAGTACCATAACAAATCTTGGTAAAGTAATATTAGTAGATATTAGTAATAATATCAGTAATACATGATGTCCAATAAACAAACCTAAATACCACATCAATATTACAAGTTAGATAGACTCTGTCAAAGGGATGTTGAGTTGAAAACTAAAACACCAAATAAAGTGTGTTATATTCCATAATATTGTCTTGTGTTTTTGTTATATGTGCTCCTCGCTTCTATATGTCGTTCAAATCTTAAATCAATTGGTCTAAACCCTGGATACAAAATAAAAGCCAATAACTTTAGAACAATACCTACCTTTTTTGGTGAAGAATCAGCTGATGATCTATTAGGTCGTGTTGGTTTACTAGGAGGCGATGATTGGATATGAACACCAGGTGTCGGTGGTAATTGACGACGTTTAGCTGGTAAGGGACCGTCGATAAACTCCAGTATTTTATCTCCTATTTCTATTTTACTACCTACAATTGACAAACAATGCAATAAAATTGACAAACAATGCAATACAATTGACAAACAATGTAATACAATTGACAAACAATGCAATAAAATTGACAAACAATGCAATACAATTGACAAACAATGCAATACAATTGACAAACAATGTAATACAATCGACAAACAATGCAATACAATTGACAAACAATGTAATACAATCGACAAACAATGCAACACAATCGACAAACAATGCAATACAATCGACAAACAATGTTATACAATGTTATAGAATTTTAGATTGATACAAGTTTTAACTGTTTGAATTATAATACCAGGTGATATGAACTGATCAGCTAATTCAAACACTACCATTTAAATGATAGAAACTTAGACTTTCACAGCAGATAAATCTTAAATATTTCTAAAACAATTTTTTAATATGTTAAAAATCAGGGTTATTGAATTTATACTCATAATTTAAACCATTCATTCAACCCTCCATCTTCTTCATCACTAACTACATCTATTACCTTGACCTAATTGGGTTCTTTTCTTGTATCACAGAATGCAACGATTTGATTGGATTGAACACTAGGGAATACAGCCAATCAGAGCTCTTGACAGAAAGACTGTTTTATTACTGATAGTTTACAGATGACCCCCTCAAAAAAATAAAACAACATTTAGTCAGATTGGATACCTGGAGTAAGATTAGTCTCTGATTGAATATAATCTTCTCCCACGATACACGGTAAATCTCTAGTACATGGTGTTATAGTTGTTCCCTCCGTCGGCCATATTGTCAGGTTAAATAACGACAAGCAGACGTCTTGATGGTTGTCAGACCAACGACTACACGACGTTAATTTCTCATCAGCTGCTAAACCTGAAAAAGGAATAAAGGAAAATGAAATTTTATCACAATTTTTATGTTCAAGAATAATTTCAATGAACACAGTATGCAGTGTACAATGAGGGAAACTTGACCACGTTGGTAAAATCCCAGTCTTTTTCTATTTCAAGCTGTTGAAGAATTTTTAAAATGGAGAAGAATATAAAATGATGGACAGGTTTGGTGAAGAAAATCTTTTGACTAGTTAATTAGGTGTTTTCTCTACACAGACGGTGGGAGCCGCAGTGGCTTAGTAAGTTAACCTGAAGGTCCAGGGTTCAATCTGGCATAGGTCAAGATAATACCTTTGGATTTTTCAACCAAGTTTCCCCCTGTCAGTGATGCAGGTAAGAGAGGCTGAAATGGAAAAAGCGTCTAGTCGTTCGGATGAGAGGCCTCGTGTGCTACAGATGCATGTCAAAGATTCCTCGACAGTTGGATATCGAAAAAGAGCAGGTTAATGCTGGTGTCCTGACAAAATTTCCTCATGGCACCCTGCATGGCGTTGCCCGTCTTCATTAGCCCACATGGTACAGAAAAGTAGGACGTAAAACTCCATTCATTTCATTTCATTTTCTACACAGACGAGAATATCTGGGCTCCTTTCCTTAATATGTCTGGAGAAATACCAGAACTAACGACACAAAATTGATTGTAAAATTTCGTGAAACAGGAAAAAGAGAGTTGGTAGTGCTATTTATAGAATTTAGAATCAGTGACTACATCAATGAATCATACGATATATAGATCTTGACATAATTATTTCTCATGAAAAAATAAAATTAAAAATCATGTTAGAGGCATGTATTACAAATTAATACAATATTTACAATAGACTCCTAATTAGATTTTGGAATAGTAAAAGTCAATCATTGTTTCTATAATAACAATTATATTATGATGTATCCCTGTATGACCAATGCCACCGCTTTACCCTAATATGTTACGTTGACCTTACATAATAAATAGTCTCGATCTTAGTAGTTGTTTATCACACTAACTATACCATCAATAATATATCATGTTTCAATTACAGCCAGTACTGATCTTATTATTAATCAATATTCTATATCAGGAATCTATACAAATGTTTTTGTCGTATCAGCTACTCGTATTGCTTAATAAGAATTATAGTCAGACACTCAGTTCTCCTACAATTCCACAAAAAAGGTCACCTCCAGGTCATTGTCATTCTTCTCACTTTTGGTAATTACATTTTGGTATTTTGTACCTTTTATGGTGTGAAATCAGATTCATCTCATCTTATATGTTTAAGGTTTATTTTAACTGTTATAATAGTATTCTACTCAGCCATGGTTAACCCTTTCTGAATTTGATTTTGGGTCTCGAATATATGTAAATAGTCTTCAGAAGTGCTAAAACTGCACATAAATTCCCTACAAAAATACCTCAAATTAGAAGTTTCACTATCTATATGTCTTTCCTACAGTATGTTTTCCTACAATTCAACTTAGTTTTTTTTTGACCAGATTATGAGGCCATTATTGCTGATATATTTGGCTTGAATATCTTTACGACATTCTCTTAATTAATTAAAAAATTGCAAAAAAAAAGGAAACTAAATAGCCCCAATATAAAATCCAATAATTTTTTCAACTATTTAAATAGCATTACACTCATAATTCAGACCATTATCATTATTAAGATATCGAACAGGTCTACTCTTAATGTTTAAATAATTTGTCACAGATGTTGTGTAGTATGTGATAAATATCCGTGAAGTGGCCTGCCTTAACCAAGTCATGTTACATAGAGTCATGCTCTTCAAAAGAACACGTTCACCATCCGTTTGACCAGTTACATACCTTAGTCTAAGAAACAGGAATAACTCAGCTTATCAGCAATAGTTTCCACAGCTCACTGTCGAAATTGAATCTATCCCTTTAAGTCATTCCCTTTAACATTCACTGAGAAATTATTTCATGTACCTCTCCTCTACTCTTCAAATTGTATCAAATGACAAATAATGCAGACAACAGGCCTTGAATTCTTTTTAAATTTCCTTTAAATTCATTAATTTTTTGTACCCTCTTGTCATGTCACTCTCAATTTGTCCAAATAAAACAATGAAATCATGAATCAGGATAACAATCCATGTGTCACTGTCACTGACAGCATCATTTAATGTCAATATTAAATTAACAAAAATAAACTCAAAAAAATTTGATGACAAGTTTATATGCCAATTCATTTTCAAATTATAAATCTTCATTCTACATTATAATAAGAACAAACCAAATGCAAAATTCATGGTGACAATTGAATTTCTGGGTATTGTCACTGACCGTCGTCAAGGCACTGACAGCTTCCATCAATCACTAGCAGGAATCGGAAACAGAGTTCCATAATGATAATACTCACCGACAGTAAAGTCGTTCGGACCTGAAAAACTCAAAAATTCCTCCGTTGTCAGACTCTTCAGAGTCACGATTTTTTTGGACGGAAATTCAGTCATCTTTAAGTCATCAGTTGGTGACGGGAAATAATCAAAAACCTCATATTTCAGGAAAAACTTGAAAGTCTACCGAAACTACAAAATATACATTATTATTCATCAGGTCACGTGTCCAATGTTTTGATTTAACTGTTTGTGGTTTTATTTTCTAGAGAGTTATTACCTCCCTTTAATTGTTGCGTCAATTCGGACAAGATAACGTCAAATAGGACAAATCTTTGTCAAATCGACCATAAAGATGAGTTGACAATAATTCATAGAAACATATTGAAAAGAAAGAATCCATTTCAAAATAATACTTCATTTACAATTTGTTCTATACAATATTGAGCGCCGTTAAACTAGACGAATACAATTATAACAGAAAATGGTCTGACGTCACAGTGACGTTATTTTGATTGTTTGTGATTTTATGAGAATGTTTACTCTAAAACAAAGGTAGGGCAATTTTCAACCAATTTATCACGGAAATACAGAGATCAGCTCCAGTTGAAAAATAATTAGACTTCTGTGTATTAGCCCTACAGACCAAGAAGAGAAAAAAAAAACCTACATAATTCTGTGTTTGAACAAATTTTCGCTACTGACTCTATTTCATTAGTTCGATTCCTTTATACTTAAGCTTATAAAGATTAGCTTAGGCCTGCATCTTAAGACAAATGATTGAAATTCAACCAATACCTGCTTTCCTCGTCTTATCATAAATACGATTCCATAGCATAGGACGACAAGTTGAACTCTTGCACATTTAGAACATTTCAAATAGGCTATTAATTTCCATTTCATTCTATTTCACTGCAGAAAAATCATTTTGTATTTGAAGGATATAGTCTGTACTCCAGTGAATATGACTGTATTATAATTCATTATTAAAGAATGACTCTGATCAATGGCTAGATTTAGTAGACCTGAGCTCACAAACGACTAAAAATGTCTGATTTGAAATATTTATTTGGATAATGAAAGTATTGTTATAAGAATTGATACGAATCTGTATTTTGTAGTTGTTGTTTTTCCTGGTAGAAAATGTTGAAGGATAACAGCATGCAGATAAAGATGTCTTCGGACTCTCTGGTATCACCATATATGGATGTAAGCCACGAAGACAGCGAATTCTTCGCAAGAACAGCGTAAGTAATAGAGCTCTATTCAAGCCTTTGATAGATATTTTGAGAGTTGATTTTTCACACCTCCTAAGATGCGTTTATTGTAACATGATATTAAATTACCTTGACGATGACTGTAAATTAGTGTTGGGCCTCACCGTAACGTTCGTTTTGTTAATATCACGTGACTCTGTGACCCTTAAACTTTAGGTTTTAGTTAGCCGACGAGAAATTAATTTCGTTAAAAAAAATTAGAGGGAATCTCAGTCCTGACATTAATGATGTAGGGGTGTATGACGATATGACTTAACTATAGAAATAACGATCTTTCTGAATTTATCTGGGTTTGACGGAACCGATTTAAAGAAATATGTTTAAAACCCTCACACCTTCTCAGATGAGGAAAATCCCCACCAAATAGGGCATAATGTTTTCAAAATAGCTATCAGAGGCTGGAATAGAGGCCGATGTTTCGGTCTACGTAAGTATTAGATCAGTTTTTGTGAAGTTTTTATTTAGAAATGTCAATTTTAATTGCGTGGCCTAATGTAAGAGGTTTAACCCTGCTTCAAGGTTCCTTTACCTTCTCTTGTGATATCTATCTGCACCCACGCCATGTATTCTATTTTATGTTTCAGCCCGTTGAGAAGGACCCCAGGGAAATATCAAATACCCACAGTGGGGATTATAAATATTGATGACGAGTCTGATGACGGTTAGTATACTTACACTTCCTTACACCTGGTGTCTATCGTACACTAAATAACCCACGACTTAGTTCGAGAGAAGGGAGAGTCAAAGAATTAACTAATGACTTAGTTCGAGAGAAGGGAGAGTCAAAGAATTAACTAATGACTTAGTTCGAGAGAAGAGAGATTCAAAGAATTAACTAATGACTTAGTTCGAGAGAAGGGAGAGTCAAAGAATTAACTAATGACTTAGTTCGAGAGAAGAGAGATTCAAAGAATTAACTAATGACTTAGTTCGAGAGAAGAGGGAGAGTCAAAGAATATATGTGCTTCAAAAAGGGCGCAGGAAATGGTGGGGGTGGGGAGAGAGAATGTCAGCTGGCGTCAAAAGATTCTATTTTGTCATAAATATCGGAAAATACCCTAAGATATATATGGATAGCCTTACCCCGTGTTTAATTGTGAATTTCAATTGTCTGATCTTTGACTATCTAAACTGTCCCAGCTTATATTGGTAGGACCATTTCGACATAACATATAATGATATATATCTATCTATTAGTAATGTTATATATATTTTGGTAGAGAAAATCGTTAGATTCGATTTAGACTTTGTGTGTGCAGACGTTTGTATCTTGTAATAATTTAAGTATTTAAATACAGCTACTTATTTTATCACAGTGTTGTGTGTTATATTTAAAATCGAGACAGAGAATACATGATCTTCTTTGATTTTTATATCAAAATAACGCTACAAACATATTTTTACCATCAACTGTAATTTATGTTCCTTTATTTGTTTCAGATTTTGAAAATGAAATAGATCTCAGCTCTGAATTAATTTCTAACTAAACAGTGTGAAAACAAAATGGCGTGAGATGGAAGTTCACCGTTCACTATGTTATTGAAAGAACGTTATCTCTAAGAACGTATAAAACAGTTTTGTTAAGTTTATATTTTGAAATTTGGAGCCTATTGTTATTGTTTTAAATATAATCTATATTCTGAGTTTGGGTGTAGTTTTATTGAAATAAAGTTAAAACTGTGTTTGTTTGTCGAACGCTTTTCTATATAAATAAAATTACAGAGAGCTAGGTGCCAAGTTTCATCTTCACAATATCAAGCGATAACGAACCCCGTCTTATAATTTGACTGCAATAACCACCTTTCTTGTATCACTGAAGTGCGTGATACAAGAAAGGTGGTTATCACAATCAATGTGAAGATGAAGTTGGTAATAGCTTGATAATGTGAAGATGACACAGCTTTAGATTTGTTAAAATTGATAATTTTGCTCTATATCATTCTTAGCTTCAGGAGGCTCAGGTCTTGAGGGCTAGACCACCCATAGAATTACTGCCTTCTCAGTAACGTAATCTCATTTACCACCCTGTGTATATTAAACCCCACAGCCCGCTACCCCACCCCCGCTACCCCACGTCTAACCCTATATTACTTCTTAAGTGGCTTTTAGCAATTGACTATAATGAATGAATAATGAATAATACACTTTTACTGTTTAATAATATTGCAACGTTTCAATGTTCTCCCTATCTTGTTTATTTTCTAGAACTATAAACTTATAAGTCCTGTGCCTGTGCTTTCGTAATATTGTTTTCAATACAATGTTACAACTATCATTCCTATTAGAGAAGTGACTTTGAGTTGAATCATTTGAATACCCCACCCCACCCGAGAGGCTCACCGCTATTTAAGACAAAATGTTTTTAAATTTTTATTTTACATGTCAATTATTCAAAATTCTTGTGAACTACATAAATTACTGAATATACAAAATCTTCAATTTACAAATTTACTTTCATACATCACACTTACAAACTACCACACATTACAAAATTGTATCAAAATCTCTCATACATTGACCACGAATAACAAATATGCACGAAAATTCTCACGAATATATTTTCAAAAAATAGGCTTTACAACTTCACTTTTCGACCAAGATTTACACCAAAAAAAAATCGCAAATATTAAACTCAAATTATACAAATATTTTCTCCAATTACAAAATATACAAAGTTTTAAAACTCTCTCCCTCTGTCTCATGACTTTTAGACACAATCGCACTAACTATTTTCAATTAACATTCTTGCAGTCAAACGTGCATACAACTAAAAAATACATTTTGCAATCAATTTTTGCTATTTTTCGCCTTTTTGTAGAACAGCCATTAAAATTTGTCTTCAAAATGAGGTAGATCAATCAAAATTTCGACCAAAACATAACAAAATCACAAGGTTCATTGTAATGTGTTAATATATTTACAAAAAAAAACAAAATACAACACCCAAAAAAACAACTGGTGCTACTGTACCACCCTAACTAGTGACCTCAGCCAGTGTTTCTATATTAGATCAACTTCAGAGTGTATCTAAAACAATTTAAAAGCTAAGAAATTTCGATTATACGATTATATTCTTGTAAATCAAGGAAGATAACTCCATTCTGAGTTAGTAGCCTTCAGTACATGTAATTTCAGACTACTGTATTTCTTAAATTCTGGATTTTTCTGACGTTTTTGATCAAATTAACAATGATAATTATACAGTACTATCAATTTGCCCTATTTATATCTATATTGACTTAGATAATCACAAGAATCCAAACATAAAATCAAAATTGTAAATATTTACACAATTTCAGACGACAAAAATAACAAACTTAGACAAAACCAACGGCAACATGAATCAAAAATCAACATTTAATCTTAAAAAATAGTCTCCATAGAAACACAATGTTTATAAGTTTATATAAAAATCACAGTAAATGGAATAAATTCGATATCAAACAAGCACCGGTCTGCACGTGCATCTCTTCCACGACGGTTCCATAGAGCACGTGCTGTAGAGACAAAGCTGGTCCGCACAAAATCACTAAATGATTTACTATTGGTGGAAAAACCTTGACGTCAGTATCTCTCTTCCAAAACTTCCTGACGGTCACTAGAATTTCCCGCCCTCACTCTCTATGATGTGTTGAATGCCGTGATACACGTCTGTGACATATTTAGAAGGTTTGGCGAGGTGTGGTTCGTGGGCGATGTCTCGGTGGCCGTGGTATATCGACTGTTTATTTTGGTTGGAATCGGTCTGGTCGACCTCCTCTTCGATTGATAGCGATGGTTTATAGACACCAGTTCCAACTAACAGACTGTGGCACCGCTCTACCGTTTGTTCATGCAGGTCTGCATTATCAGGAATCAAGCGAGATGAGGGAAGAACCATTGTGGTATCGTTAACTGGGGAATTCCCGTTTTGTCGGTTGTTTAAAGATTGAATGTAACGATCGTACAGATTGGCTCCAACAATATCTACATTAGGATTATCTCTGGAATGAAAAATCATCAAATTTCATTATCAAATGTTATAAATCAAGTAAAGAGGATATATAAGGGGGTGGGGGGACTCTCGTATCTTTAACCGTCTTTGAGATGAGGCTCCTTCTTGTCCTGGTCAACGTCGGAATGTTTCAATTTATACTGATGGGGATCATTCATGTTTTAATCACTAATCAACATACATCAATTGACAATTTCAGACAAATAAGAGTATCGCCGTTTGATATTATCGGTGACTTTAGACATCTAAGTCTCTATAGATGAATTCGGTGGAAGTATTCACCTTCGACCTCCTCACCTTGATTATTGTTGCCAAAGGAGACTAAATGAATGAATACTACGCGTTCAAGATGGTAGCCACGACCCTACATGATCGATAATAAAGACACTCACCCAATAAAGTATAATTTCTTGATTTTATTTTTGATGCCCATCTGTTTAGCTATTCTACTGATTGTATGCTCGGCGAATCTATAGGTAATTTCACAAGGTTTACCAATAAGAGCTGTATAGTGGATATCTTTACCAGTTATTTTCTGTAAAATAAGAATATAAAATGAGGTTTGAAACCTAACAGGCGGTCACCAAAATGAGTTGAAATAAGAGTTGTACTCTTCATGGTTAATCAAAGTGAAAGTACGTTCTTTTGTTTGGTGTATTATTGGAAATGTGCGCTGTACAGGCTATCTATATATGTCCGAAGATTGGCGACGAAAGAAGGGGAGATTTCTGTCTTTTCTTATCAAACTGATGTTCTGAAATATATAAATATGCCTACCCTATATAAAGCTTCTAAACACAAGAGGAAAGCACCGTGACCATATCTGAAAAAATAATATAAATATAAATTTAAAAAATTATAAATAAATAATGTACATTTTGTAGTGTTGTTTATAACAATGAAACACCGGTCTCTTAATGGGGTGGTAAATCAATCTGTTTACATTTCAATAATTTACATCTTGAAGTATTAAAAATTAAAAAACGTGCTGAACGTATTCTCACCTGGGCATACAGGCCTCTGCCATAAACTGTAGATCCATATTACAGGCTATTATAGGAAGTTGTGGTACTGTGTGGACATCTTCTGGTGCTCGGGTTGGTTTACCCTCTGTTAATAATAAATCTACTAACAACTGTAGGTTTGTTTCCCAGCGTTTAGGTTCTCCAATCATCAACACAGCTTCAACTCGGGGAAAATTGGGATTCTCTGTGTAGTTACCGCTGGCCTGAAAAATAACAGAAGAGGTTTAATACAAAGTTCTCTGTGTGTTATTTATTTGGCGGTCCATGGAAAAGCAAAGCATTGATGTTTGATCAATTTACAAACCACGAAAAATCGATCAAAAAGGCAGAAATGTAGGACAATATTATGATTAAATGACGTAATGTCCATATGCACGTGTAAAATACAACTTGACCTAAATGCACATGCATCTTAATATATAGAGTATATATACTTACAATAACGACTCTGTTATCGTGATCCACCATATCTAATAGAGGATAGGCGGCGGCTACATCTTCCATCGTACATAGATTGGTAAATCCAAGACTAGAGATCGGTTAAGGCAAATAAATCCAATGCAAGAGACTTTGTATGTTAAGATATCTCTTTCATGAAGTCAAGTAATTACGATCGACATCTCATAGTTCGTAATAGCTTGACATTATGAAGACACCGAAGGATGGTATAAAAGTGTATATACAATATAACATATTAAACAACTAGAAGTATAAGTATTAGTATTAGAATAGTTTTCAGTTGTCAGGATAATCAATCAAAGTCAAAATAATCACCAGAAAACTCAGTTGGCAGGAAGATTGTCGTTCAGAAAACTCGGTTGGCAGGAAGATTGTCGTCTGTTGTTAGATACCATGGGTTCGAATCACTGTTATTCAAAGGAAATTATTGAATCCACGGTGGTTGCTTTTGGCGTACTTAAAACCAATTTCAAAACCTATGCTAACCCCAAACCAGATTTCCTACCCTATACAGCGCGCAATGAGGATACTAATCTATATTACTATAATAAAGGATACTCTTCAGCGATTTCTATACGATGTTCTTGTCCAATAACCAGAACATGTCGATCGTGATATTCTCGTAATAATTTAGCTGGGGTCGGGGCATGGATCACATTTTCTGGGGATACCTAAAATATAGAACAGAGAAATATAAATATACGAGAGACGAAACGAAATACGAGTTTGACGTATTATTCGTCTGTACCAGATTGAGCTAATACAGAAGTAAATTATATTCAGAGAGATGTAAACTATGATTTTAATCAACCGATCTGACAATAAGAAGGAAATAACGCGTATAATTAAAAGTACATGTATGTGACACTATTGAAATTCAATAAACAGGCAATATACTACTACGAATTTGCAGGTACCTCAAGGTACTAAAAATACTAAGGCCTCCGCTAGTGCTTCCGGCTTTCACTCCCTAATACCGATATGGTGAACAATCTGCGTAGTATACACGCAAATATACGGTATTAAAATTTGATAGTAAACTTACTGGTGTTTCGAACCACCTGCAGATCTGGGCTGCCTTATCATGACTTCTGTTTGTAGCATTGGTCACATAGGCTACAGGAACTCGTAGGTTTCCTTGACTGTCCTTCAATCTTTCAAAAGCTTTCTTAGCGGGGTCCAGGGGAGTACTACCTCTTGCTAAAACACCATCAACGTCAAACAATATACCAAATGTAGGCTGAAATAATAAAACATATACATCATACTAGGTGGGCATTATCCTGAAATATTTCTACAAAAGACTCGAAGTAAAATAAAAAAAAAACAGGTGGAAATCATAGGTCATCAAAAATTAATTTGTTTCAAGAAAAATGAATCCCTTTCTTTGGTTTTTACTCTATATATTTTTTGATTTTGATTTTTTTTTTCAATTTTTTTTCGCGATCTTCTCTCTTTAAAATTTGTGATTAGTCAAAGTCTTCTGATATTGAGTAAAATCTAGATTATGTCACATGACGTAAGCCCCAGCTGATTGAACACTTTTACTGATAATCTAGTTTCAGTAAGTCGGTGAATGAACTGGGTCATCGAGGCACCGTGAGAAAATAATTACAGTTTAACCAATCAGAATCCTTCAACTATGTCTCAACCAATGACAGACGAGATATTAGTCATGTGATCTATTTGTTTACCAAATCAGCTGTTAGCGATGTTAAACGATGGCGACACATGATAGAAAATCGGTTAATTTATGTTAATTATTGCCACGGCCTTGAACTGAATAATTTACCATCAGAACAAAGAACTCAGAATAATAGTTTTAATTTCTAGAAAGAGGTCAATCGACAGCGACGTGAAATAGACGCATTAATTCAATCCACTGTGGATCACTGAGTGTCGGGGCATGCGTCCCTTCCTGAACACATGATGCCACCTTAAGATTGAGTTGGTCATCTACCCATCAATATCATATTGGACCAAGATCAGTGCCATTAAATTCTGCACAGTGAGACCTTAGATTAGCATACTTAACAGCTACAAGGTTGAGAAGCGCAATCACAGAATGATACTTGGTGTTTCAGTCAAATAAGCAATCTCTGTGAACCTGTACAAATAATCGCAATATGCAATGCATTTTTTTCACTCGAGAATTGCACATCACCAAGTAGGACACATCCCTTCCCCACATCCTTCCAAAAATGAAAAATATTACAATCAACTTACCTCGTTTAAAACCGAGTCTAAATCACACAACGACACATCCGAGTTATCTAAAATATACAAATATACAATACTTTTGTTATTCTATTGATGCAGACAATTTTATTCTCTAACATTTCGTAGATAGTACGTAGAGTGCTTGCCCTACTTTTACCCTGGGAATAGAAATTTAAATGCATGACAAATAAAATTGTGCAGGTTGACAAAAACCTGCTCATATACAGATATATATATATGAATTGAAGATAACGGAACCATTCAAATGTACAAAAATCTGCAATTATAAACTTTCTGAAAATGAATGCATTTCATACAGATTTATTTTAAAACAAAAACCTAAATCAAAACAAAATTGCATTTCAACATGACACTGAAAATGAAAATAGTAAAATAGATAATGCGCGTACATTTCGTGCGAGATTCAAAACAACCCTACCTGTAGAATAGCCATCGTCCGTTGACGGACTAGTCGACAGTCCTCTATATTCCTTCATATTAATTACAAATTCTTAAAACTTGACAAAATTCTCAAACTTTTATCTGATTCCTATACAGCAGTTGGAATTATCTGAGGAACCAAATCAAAACATTGACTATTTATACCATGAAACACGCCGCTTTGTTTACCAACATCGGCCTTTCAATACTCTAATTTCATTGGCTGATCGACTAAATACTCCATTCTGATTGGATAATTTGAGTGTTATAGGTTGAAGTTGAATCTTATCATATGATGAGTGTTTACAACGTGCGTCTAGAATAAATCGGTGAGCGACCTGCATTACAGCTGGTTTTATAATTCGGTGAATTGTTCTGATACATTTACAGATAAAATCGCAATCTTGCTTAGCTCATCAAAATTGCATTTAAACATTCTACAGTATGGACTATCTCATTGTCTATCAGCAGGTCTAGAACTCTCTCTATCTAGAATTAGCTATCTTTTAGTTTCAGTATTTTTAGAATTCACAGATAACCAAGGTCAAACTTCAAGGTTTTTGGGGTTTTTGTTTTGAGAAAGTTTATGATTATTCGATGTCAAGATTTATCAAGGTTTAAAATCGGTTTTACTATTATCACTACGGTTGTATTTTGAGTACAAGAGACAGAGTTATTTGGGCTATAAATGTTATATTATGTATACATGTAGATATTGCATACATGTAGATATTGAAACCCGAGTCAATAATGTAAACAAAAAGGGATCTCTCCTGTCGCGCGTAAAAGTTAAGTTACCCCCGAAGCTGCAAAACTTTGAAAGTCGGAAGAAACAGTTGCCTCAACGTAATTTATGCTCTTGCAAATAAAATAAGTCATTTATCAATAAACGTTACATTCTAGGCGACACGTTCACAATGGAAATCAAACAAGGCTTGTTATTATCTCTTTTAAAAAAAGTATTGTTTCTTTCTTTCTAGACGATAACCTCCATTTAATTTGATATCTAGAATATTATGTCATAGACTAATATAAATACTAGAGCTAGAAATAAGTCTGTAGCAAGATATTGAGACCTGTTATTATTAATGCGGTTACCTCATTCAGGTCACACGAAGTAAGAACGTGGACACTGTATAGTAAAACCACCTGTATATCACAATCTACAAATCAGTTTGAAGGTATTACCAAGTAGAGCCAAGAACATAGGTTCCTAAATATTGGTTAACAACTGACAGACCTCAATGTCAGCTATCCGTAATACTTTTCAGGATGAAAACCGTGTATTCGGTTAGTTTACAATTAAAAAAAGAAACGCACTAGTGGACATTGTCAGAGTGAAATTTGTCAGTGTTGTTAAACCCTATGACGTCACTGGTAATTATTGCATTGATACTGTTGACGCTATGACCTAACTGGTAATAACTGCATAAAAACTGCTGAAGCTATAACGTCACTGGTAATAATTGCTTAGTTGTTTTGCAGGAGAACCAGAAGACAAATTTTAATTGAAAGATATCAGATGAGAAAAAAATATTTAGAATCAAAATCATTCGATGTACTATATATAATATGTTGATGTACTATATATAATATGTTGATGTACTGTATATAATATGTTGATGTACTGTATATAATATGTTGATGTACTATATATGATACAGTAAGGCCAATAACTTTGATAAGGAAATGTAATAATAGTTTTACTGAGGACAATAAAACTTCATACTAACATATTAACTTTGTCCAAAATAAAATTCAACAGAGTTTTACGTCCTTCTTTCCAACACCTTACTGTGAAGACGGACAACGCCATGCAGTGCGCAGTAGGAAATATCGTCAGGACAGTGGTATTAACTATGTTCAGATGAGGCAATAAGTCAGGAGGTCGGGAGTAACTCTACAAATATAATGTAAATCTCTCGGATATTTTCACTTTTAACACAAGGGTAAAACCCCGTCCGAGTCCTCAGATTTAATTCTGTCAACAACAAAAAAAAAAAATAAAAAATTTGCTCCAAGTATTAGTAATGCCATTATTGTCTATTCTGTCGACAGAAGTCCTCAGGGTTTTTTGGGGTTAACTAACATGGTTTCTATAATAATTGTCATTGACGATACAGTCATCAATTCACTGTTAGTCACACTTCCCCTCGTGTACATTCCATGTTGACAACGTGTTGACTCGCTGACTATCATCAGTTGACAGATGGGCATCTTTGTCCTTGGGTATTTTAAGAGGGTATTGCGAGGTCGGATTAAAACGACTTCACAAAGTTTCATATGTAATTCACTGGATCAGTGAACAAGAAACAATGGGTATTATAATTATTTCTGGAGGCTTAAAGGGCATGGCCCGCCATTATCTGGGTCTTGAATACAGTGGAGCAGGGTGACCGGATTAACGGTTTCTTTTACATAGTAAATAGTCCGTTCCCAAAAAGCGTCTGGATTATCGGCAACTTGAAAAAGGCGGCTCCACTGCATATTTAAATACATTGAAACAGCCTTCAGAAAGTCTAGAAATGTATGAAAATCGCACAATTCCTTCAAAAATATCTCAAACTAGGAATTTCAGCTTCAAAAAGTGTCATACCTCCTTTGTATAAAGATATATCAAGAGCAGAATAATGTTAGTTTTTTCTGGGAACAAGAACCCAAACAAACATTAACCGAGATAGGCGTGGAACTGGAACTGTGTCAGAGTGCCGGGGTTAACAGGTAACCTGGCAACCTTGGTACCATTCCATTTCAAACAACAAGTTACATAAACTATTTATTGTGATGGTGAGTTATTATAGGTGGTAACCTGATAGTTACAGGTAAACAGTATGTATATATTCATATAGGTGTCATCGAGCTAGGTCAATAGGTTAATTTGATGAATGTTAAAGAGGGCTGTCGTTAGACCTTAACTGAAGAGATTATTCTACGTATTCCAGTTTTATCAACTTATATAAAAAAAAAAATAAAATCAGTCAATAATAACATCACTGACGACTGTAACACTTTTATTATCTTGGTGAAATTTTATTAATTCAGGTCACATGCAAAATATGATACTCTACAGCTCGATTAAAACGTGTAAATCAGTTTTTGATTTTAACTGCGTAACAGAAAAATCTCGAAACAAAAAACGTTAATACATTTGTTTTCACTTTTTTTATATTTACGTTTTTAGAAATACAAAGGAATTAAGATATCTTAAGTTATTGTATCGAGAATTCGTTCAACTAATATGATATAAATACATTATCTTAAATCATCAAAGACCGGAATACTTAAAGAAAAGGTTGCAAATTTGCTTTCACTTTTTGGACCACTCTCTGGAAGATAACGCAGAGTTAGGTGATGTCTGGTGTTTCTATAAACAGACAATAGTACAACAGTAGCCCACTCTCTGGAATATAAACTAGAGTTGGTTGATGGCTGGTGTTTCTATAAACAGATAATAATACAACAGTAACCAACAATAGTATAACGGTGGATCACTCTCTAGAAGAATATAACCCAGAGTTAGGTGATGTCTGGTGTTTCTAAAAACAAACAATAGAACAACAGTGGACCACTCTCTAGAATATAATCTAGAGTTAGGTGATGTCTGGTGTTTCTATAAACAGACAATAGTATAACAGTGGATCACTCTCTAGAATATAATCCAGAGCTCGGTGATGTCTGGTGTTTCTATAAACAACAATGGATCACCCTCTAGAATATAATCCAGTATTACGTGATGTCTTGTGTAATACACTAGTGGGTCACTCTCTGCCATAAATATTCTGATAATTTATTTTATAGAAAGGGTAAGAAAAGTTAAGAAGCTGACCACTCTGTTAGATAATAATAAAAGTAAAACTGAAATATATCCGAGAGATAAGAAGAGATAAACTATGTGGTGTTTGGTTCTTATCTGATATATATTATTATTAATATTATTTATACAGGTCGGTCATTGGTCAAAGATGACCAGTTACACATGTGAATAGTCCGGTGACTCTGACAACTGTGAAGTTTACGATATTGCACAGTCCAAATCGCCCGATAAAGAAAGAACCGTTTACGTTGAGTACGAAACGTCTTGTCACTCTTACTTGGAAATAACGGATTTGATTCTGTTGTAACTAGCTCAAGATCGCAGTTTCGTTTTCGCAAGTTGCTTACCGGCTATAGACAAAAAGCTACATGTTGTTCAGTGACGCCTGATTAAAGATTTTCAAAAAGTGTTTAAAAGCACCGAGTACCAGTTTTATATTGAGATCTTAAGCAGTTACTCACACCCAGTCGAAATCTCATGGTATTGGATCCGTTCGCCCTAACACATGTTCGCCCTGGGTTCGTTTGTAAGTGTCCGTTTTCCCTTATAAATTATAACGCATAAGGCAAATAGGGACCAGCGTTTCGGACTAACAGGTGCGCTCTTGACCGGAGTTTCAAGGTGAACTAAATCATAATTCAAGACTAAAAGTTCAACCACTCGTCAATCATCGAACATCAATAGACAAATATCGAACAAACATTACCTATGTGAACTCTCTGAGAGGGGCGCCGAGTTGACAAGCATACAAACCAAATAAGCATTCATACCTATGTGGGATGCCAAGATGCCAAAAATCTATACCCTATAAAAAACGTTATTAGCTTTGTGAACTCAAACTGAGTTAAAAAAAACAATACTAATATTATACTAATATAGGTAACGATATGAAATGGAGTTTTACGCTACATGGTAGTTTAGCACTATGTTATGTTAAGGCACTGAAATATAAATAAAATGTACTTTTAAACCATGGAGTAGACTGACAGAACAACAAACAAACTGTACCGAGATGGTTTTCTAAAGTTTTTGTGTTGGCAAGTTTAGGTGTTTATGTATATTCAGTGGCAAGTATTCAAGATTTCTGTCAATTTGTAATTTTATTATAACATAAAAAACAAAAACACAACCAAGCTGCTGGAAGCTGAACAACATAACAAACGGACTAAGAAATCAAATTGGTTGACCCTCTTGAATCAAAGAAAAAATCACAACATTGTTGCTTGTAGTTTGCCAAAAATGCTTGTGCTATTTGGCAACTAAAGCGAAAACGAAATTACTGGAAGTGTCAGAACAGTAATGCCAATGAACTTTGAAAAGCATTAATCTGGATTGTTTCATTTTCTTAAAAGAATAATCCAATATTGTTGATTTTAGTTTGCAAAAATCTATGTTTGGGTTCTTATAATTAGCAACAAAACTTAAGTTTCTGGCTAATGTAACACTCTGTAATATAAAATATATTGTTACATATAGTTATGCATTATTTATTTCCAACTTTATAGACCTGAAAACAGTCTTTATCACCCAGTCCCTCTTTATCTACATACAGCTTCGACGAAAGAGACAGGTATAGACTGGGCGTCAGAGACTATAAAACAGTTGTTATGCAATAGAAATGATCAGCTGTGTGATACTAGAGTGTCGTTATGTGACTCAATCTAATATTACATCGTTTATTGTATCCCTTTTCAGTCATAACCCGTCTTCAATAGTCCAAATGGCGCAGAAAAGTTGGACGTAAAACTCCATTCATTTCATTTACAGTCTTTAGTCTTAGACATTAAGATTGTGGTTTGGCAACTACAGAAATCATTCTAGTTGATGAAGATAATAATTTAATTGTGTCCTAATTCTATTTAACCATAGACTTATAACCGTGGTTGGGTGGATGATGATGTGGAGAGTCAGTTATTAATGAACAGTGTTGTACAATGTTGTTAATAAACGTGATGAGTGATATATAAAATATTTATTACAGAGTTTATGTTACTATAAATAACTCCAGTCAACAGCTGATAGTAAGTGGGTCTAGGACGCTAAAAGGCTGCATAGATACAGATAAGAATGTCGGTCTCCGAGTAGAATTCACTGGAGAGTTTAACATACCTACATCAAAACATAGCACTTAACCGGTAATTTCGGAGATAACAAATACTCAATTTTGCAAAAGCATGAAGTGTAATGAATGAAGTTTTACTTTTCTGCACCATGTGGGCTGATGAAGACGGGTGGTGCGATGCAGGGTGTGATGAGGGAAATTTTGCCAGGACTGTGGCATTAGTGTGCTCTTTTTCGATTTCTAACTGCATAGGGATCTTTAATGTGCATAGTTTCTTGTCCCATCCGAACGCTTGGATGCTTTTTTCATGTTAGCCCCTCTTACCTGCATCACTGACAGCCTATGCCGGGATTAAAGCCTTGACCTTTAGATTACCGAGCCTCGATTATGCTGATGGACTTATATGCCTTTTTGCACACTGTACGGCATTTTACTATCAGGGTCGAATCTTTTCTACTCTAAAATATGCCTTATTACACACTGCATGGCTTTCCCATATCCCAATCATTCAATACATATAAGGCTCAGAATATCAAGAACGACTGAGAAAATTTCGTGTCAGTGCAAATGGCAGAGAACTCATGAACGCATACTATCGACAACATAGTCAAACTAATACCGCAACCTATATTTAGAGATAGACGATTAAACGACCTTGGCTAAGAAATTATAACCGACTCGGTTAACACATTTGTAAACAATGCTATATATTAGCCGTCGGTAATTTTGCCCGGGCGCTTAACAAGTACGACCGTGGTGTGTTCGTTTATTGTTCAAAACATTCAAATAGTAGCAAACCAATCGAATACACCCTTCCAATACTAACCTTTCTTCTTGTCGACCGTACAAAACAACCGAGACTGAGTCCCAGTTTTGGCTCTAAATGATACTGTATTGCCCCATTGCACACAACACAGACCATAGACATGCCGTATCCTTGATGAATTCACAATTTGTAGAACTATATTCAGTGAGCGACCTATTTTCATAGCCATTTTACACATTACAAGGTCATTTACCTACCTCCGCTAGTAGTGTTTGATTTGCTCACACGATGTGATCACGCTGCAACTCGTAGAAAGGCAGGGATTGACTGGAGTGTTTTTGGTTTGCTTTGTTCTTGGGGGGTAGGCTATGGGAGGAGGAGGGGCGTATTGTTAAATCTCGAGAAATATACTACTTGTTATGTCCAATAGTATATATATGACGTCACGAAACCTAAATTCCCATAACGGTTTTTATGACGTAATAAGCCTATCATAGGATTTATATGTTCTTGTCATCACAAAAACCAGTATATTATAATTAGTTTACAGGCCTAGTTTACAGGCCTAGTTTACAGGCCTAGTTTATAAGTTTACAGTATAAAGTCTATTAGTTTTTCTGATACACCATTTCTTTACTTCATATATTATGTTTAAAATCAGTCTGGTCAGTTATTTAGAGGTTACTCGCACCCCGTTTCTTTTAAATACACAATTCTCAACCATGGCAGACAGTCAACATAAAAAAGGGGCCGTTTTCAATGCTCAT
This sequence comes from Lottia gigantea, assembly GCF_000327385.1. Classification (NCBI taxonomy): domain Eukaryota; kingdom Metazoa; phylum Mollusca; class Gastropoda; family Lottiidae; genus Lottia; species Lottia gigantea. The sequence goes on along the minus strand of NW_008708434.1, from coordinate 44,288 downwards.
CAAACAATTTAAAAGAGATGATTGTAATGATGTAAATACTGGCCAATAAATGCCAAATATTCCCGATACACATAAAAAGTTTAGAAAACACCTCTACAATCTTTTTAAAGGGACAGATGCGCCATTTTTTTTTAACCTCTCATACTTTAGCTCTTTATTTTAGTATTCTAGGTATTTAGTTATAGTGTTTACAGCTCGCCGTCGAAATTTGAGCCTTCAAAACCATGTGTGTCCAGAATTATCCGAGTTTGAATGTTAAAATGACGGCTCGTCATTTTAAAATACTCTGGGATATATAGAGTGACATATAGTTTAGATTTCCGTACATTTCTAGTACTTCTGAAGACTATTTACATATATTCAAAATTCAAATGAACGCCCAAAAATTGTGCAACTGTCCCTTTAAAACCGAAACTTTTTTGATGAGGTTCTTTTTATTCTCTAAGGCCTTGTTCAATTCTAATTCAAAAAAACTGAGCAGTACTTACTGAGAATAAGATTCTCCAATTCGTTGATACCCTTCATTGATAATCTTTTATTTTCCATGTTTATTTTTCTCCCGTCTTTATTATTCTGTTGTTATCACCAGTGTTTGGGTTTTAAAATGAAACTGAATTGGTCTAGCCTCTATCTGATACCAGAATTAAAGTCCGAACACTACAGAGGCGAGTGGTCTAACTACGTCCGATAACAAAACGCTGTAACCTTTTAAACAATACGGTTATCCTTTGTTATCTTTTCATATCTTCTTTTACACTGTTCGACTTTTTTTTTAAAACTTCTAGAGGTCCTGTCATTCAAACTGTTCAATCATGTTCAAACCAATCAGAGATATGAACAAGTTGTATATGATATCTCTGCCGTAAGCTAAATTATTACATTTCCTTTCTGACAAAGAGACTGTACATGAAATAGACACGTGGTCAGTAACATGCAGGTCAAAGTACGGTTCGTGATCACTTCAAGTTCCATAGATGTCTGTGTGTCGTTTCTGAGTCGTTCACAGCACGCCTGTTCCACTGATCATCTATAATAGTCAAACATAGAAACTGAACTATTATCAGAATTGAAGTCAGGTAAAAATCAATAAAATTACCTCCCTAAAAATTGTCACAATGTCATTAAAGGGATTCAGTCATCTGAATTATTTCTATTGAAGTGATATAGTCACCTATTTTTAGTCAGCTTGTCTCAGCTCTAATAATAAAACATAGAAACGGGACTAGTGTCAGAATTGAAGGCAGATAAAATCGATGAAATTACCACCCTGAAAATAATTATATTGTCACTGATTAATTGAAGGGATGCTGTCGTCAAATTTCGCCGACTGTCCGATTGTAATTAAATTTTAAACATCGAAACGTTGTGTTATAATAATAATAATCTTCCCTGGTTGAGTTATTTAACGTATCATAGGAAATTATAGTATTTTTCTTTAGTCGAAATGGTAAAGTCACATTCATAATAATAAATCTAATGATGTAAATTGTCGGAACGTTGCGTTCCGTTCTTAAGTGTTTTAAAGGTAAAGGTGATGTCACAAACTTTATGCGGTAAATTGTAGAAACGTTGTATCTCGTTATAAACGGTACCGCAATCAATATTTCACAGTTTTTATAGATATTAATAACACTAGAGTGTGATAAATATTTTAAATCCTTGCAATATTGATGACGTCCATTGAAATTCATCCAAATAATCAGATCGAAGTCTATACACTTGACACATACTAGAGAGTTCACAAATTATTTTCTTTGTTTAAAGTCCAGCGGTAATACAGAAAGAGAGAGTACAGCTGCTCTTGTACATTAAGCCCAGTTTACACTGGTATCGATTGATCTCTGTCTCCGGTCTTCAAATTGAATGAATCATCTCATACATGACACGTGTTTCGGATACACTTTGTTCATCAGGATACCCAGATTTATAGAAAGTGGTCGCTTATTTTAATAAAGCCCAGTTTACATTGTTATCGATTGAACCAATTCGGTCAATAGTATTTTGTTTAAATTTGCAACATTCCGATTTTACATTTTAACCAGATTTTTGGCCTTGATATCATCTCAAACCTTCTGTGTTTTATGTTCTTACTTGATTGCCTAGACCAGTGTTTTTGTGAATACCATTGTTTTCTCTTACCAATGGGTCAAATGGAATCTATAAGTGTCCTTCACTCTTATAAAAGGCTGAAATTATAATTAGTAATTAGGAAAGGGTACAGGCGGTGTGGGGCGGCGGGGTCGGGCATCCCCAATTGTATCTTCACTTTATTTTTATGATTTTTATACGTTTTTGCAAAATATGTTTCAGATTGAACCAAATCATTTGATTTTTTCGAAACTATTAGTGGGAGAAACCTTTCCATTGAGAGGCTTGAGCCAAGGTGCCTCCGCAAAGTTGTCGAATTTTGAATTCAGTCTCGACGGTTATCCTCTTTTTGGTCAGTTTGCTCCCTATATGTTCACTCAGTCTCGGGAGGCTGGCACCCCCACTGTCTTTTACTGATAGTGGAAATATATAGACAAAATATCTTCTCGTCAGTAGTGTATATATGGCTTTAGATTTCGGTTCATGAACTTACGACCCTGGTTAGTCAATCTTGATCTATTCTAGTTACAGTAATTAAAACTCTAATTATAACTTGGTAAATACTCGGGAATTTCCCTTTCTCCTATATTATACAACCAGATTTGATTATTAGTATAGTTCCTTAATATGGTATATATAACCAATATATTGTGGTTTCATTATAATTACAGAAGGGTTTTCTTCCAAATTACAGGACAAAATGAAGTCCCCATCTGGGCAAAAATGCTGTTCTTTTTTTAGAGTATTAGTAGTAACTCAATAGGGAAGTAACTATAGTCATGTTACGAGTATTAGTTTAGATCTACTATTATTTCCCAGGGGCTCAAATACATGTAAATAAATGAAGGCTTGGGACATAGTGGGATTAGGTCTCTCCTCCTGGAATTTTTTCTGAACATGATGCTCTCCTTCATTCTGAAACCGCTCTGTAAATCAATTTACTGCTTATTAATGATTTAGATATTTTCAGTGTGTAGTGAATGATATTTCACTATTTTATATATTACTGTTAGATTAGTTTGATTCTAATTACATACTTTGTATAAATGTTTTTTAATTCTGTATTTTTGTCGGGGGTTGAGGACCTGTGAACTTTGTTCAATCAGTCCCTATGATATATAGTTGAGCCCCTGTTATTGCCCTTGTTTTCTTCTATAAAACAATTTTATAAATGTAGTACATGTATAATATTTTACAACTACTACAACCTTGGCTCTCTTTATTAAAACTATAGTCGATAACTTTTCTGCGTTTATCTCACTGAGCCACCTCGAGCATTCAAACATAGGCCGAATAGTCTTCTTACACAGGTCGTATTTTCTGTATACGATCCGAGATGTCTACTCTCTAGACGGATTGAGGACTCTCCTGGTCGAAATGACTCTACCCATTTCTCTGGAGCACTTAGACATAGTCCAGATGTACTTTTCCTGTCACATGTTAGTAACGGTTCAAATTGACCTAAAACCTTGAAATCGACCCATTAACATAATAATAAAAGGGTCAGACGAAAAGACTAAAGATTATAGATTTAGTTTATCTTTGGAAAACAAGTTAATTTTAATTTAGTTTTATCTAGAAAATAATATGCAAATATAGACCTAATAGCCTGGTTTACATTCACAGGCTAACTGAGATGAGAACCCACGACCACCATACACCAAGCAAATAGTGCTCTTTGTAACTGTGTTATAGTTCGCCCTCAAGTTTTTCTTTATGGTGTATTTCTCAAATTTGTAGAACCATGACGGCTGAAAGTGTAGCAGTAAAGTATTTCAAAAGCATTTGTTGTGTGTGTTTTGTTGGGTTTTTATTTGGGGCCGGGGGGGATGGGGGGGTCTATCGCCAAAACCTCTATATAGAAGATAGCTTGCCAGGCAAGGTAATATACGCCCACTGGCAGTTTAGATTTTAAATAAAAATATTTGACAGTACATTAACAATTACCAGTATGAAATATTCAACCTTCAGACATACACTTCTTTTGAACTTTTTGAGGTGATACTGAATAATATTACCAAGTTTCATCAAAATCTGTCAAGAATTTGGCCTTCTAGAGTGTTTACGAGCGTTTTAAGAACAAGGGCAATAACTCATACTAAATATTTTTCGATTTTTCTGATTTTCAATAGGGTTCATCCTTGGGTGATTACGAACACTCATACCAAGAATTGTGCCCTGTAGAGTGTTTACGATCAATTGTGGACGGACGGGCGGACAGCGTGACGACAATATACATATCATTTCATGTGGGCGTATAAAAATAAGGGTAAGTGATAGCATGCTAGGTAAAGGTAGTCTGTGGGCGTCTTCATGACCAATCTTCAACACGACTTGTATCTGACGTATTTACCAGATCAGGATTTTCAAAATAAAGGCTTATCAAAATAAAGGCTTATCAAAATAAAGGCTTATCAAAATACAGGCTCATCAAAATACATGCATACCCACTTGCAAAAAGTATTTTAAAAAAAATTTGCAAGGTCAACTACTAGGGAAATAGACAAGTTGCTAGGGTAGGTATTTTCTCGGTGACCCAACAACAATCTACCTCCCTCCCAGCTGATCAACAGCTGATCGTTAGTCACGTGATCTACAACCTACCGCCGATATACGATATTCGGTTATCTATAAGATTGGGTACTTTAATAGTTTAAAGTAAATATACCAAATAAACATTATTGGTTTACTAGACTCTCTTCATAGTATTTATTAGAACTGTAGATCGAATAACAATTTAATTTTATATATCGATGATTTTTTACATGGTGGTAACATTGGTAGCTATGTGTATGAGTTTTGTAAAAAATGCCAAATTTTGTGGAGGTCATCGACGTACATTTTTGAGCTATAGGGTGTTGTTTATGTAGGGGGTGGAGCACAATAGATGACCTACTACAGACACGTAATTCAGGGAAAATTTAACACTTCTGTAATATAGGTTTTTTTTTTTTGCAGTATCAAATGATCACAGACGTGTCAGAAGTTATTTTGAAACCAGCAAAATGTAAAAAATACAAATTTTTGGGTTAAAACCATTCCATAGACCTAGGCGCATATTCTTAAACGATCTTAGCGCTAGGATGTCATAGGGTTTTAACTGTTTCTAGTTTGTTTCTAGAGCTGAGATCGTTTTAAAAATACTGGCCAGGTTTTCATTCGACTTAAAACACTCTAAACCACATATTATAATACCGGAAATTAAAATATGTTATTTCTCTGTTTTTATGATAGAGAGAATGGTGAAAGCTAATTAAACTATGGAGTCACCGACTTTTTTCTCTGAATATTTAAGATGGTCGGATCTTATAAATCAATGAGCTTAGGGGAGATAACTCTTTATCAATATTGTATTTTAAGATGAATTGTGAGATGAATTATTTAATGAAACTTTGGAACTGCCATCAGATTTGATTTTCTTCGCTGTCGAACCTTTTTAATAATTTTAAAACTTAATTATAAGCGATCTTTTCTTGCCCGATGCCAATGAAATTTTAGTCTCTGAAGCCCAGACTATAGGCCTACATGTATCTGTCTATGACGATGATATAGTCTGGGATTTTTCATTTAATTTTCTGTTACGACTCTTTGAAGGGAGATAACAACAATAAAGGATAGTTGATCAGCAAGTTTCAAACGACTTGTTTACGAAGACGAAATTTGCTATAACATGAGCTGTATGTGTGTTGATATTAACTATAATATAAGTTGTATGTATGTTGATATTAACTATAATATAAGTTGTATGTATGTTGATATTAACTATAATATAAGTTGTATGTATGTTGATATTAACTATAATATAAGTTGTATATATGTTGATATTAACTATAATATAAGTTGTATATATGTTGATATTAACTATAATATAAGTTGTATATATGTTGATATTAACTATAATATAAGTTGTATATATGTTGATATTAACTATAATATAAGTGGTATATATGTTGATATTAACTATAATATAAGTTGTATGTATGTTGATATTAACTATAATATGAGTTGTATATATGTTGATATTAACTATAATATGAGTTGTATGTATGTTGATATTAACTATAATATAAGTTGTATATATGTTGATATTAACTATAATATAAGTTGTATGTATGTTGATATTAACTATAATATGAGTTGTATGTATGTTGATATTAACTATAATATAAGCTGTATGTATGTTGATATTAACTATAATATAAGTTGTATATATGTTGATATTAACTATAATATAAGTTGTATGTATGTTGATATTAACTATAATATGAGTTGTATATATGTTGATATTAACTATAATATAAGTTGTATGTATGTTGATATTAACTATAATATAAGCTATATGTATGTTGATATTAACTATAATATAAGTTGTATATATGTTGATATTAACTATAATATGAGTTGTATGTATGTTGATATTAACTATAATATGAGTTGCATATATGTTGATATTAACTATAATATGAGTTGTATGTATGTTGATATTAACTATAATATAAGCTGTATGTATGTTGATATTAACTATAATATAAGTTGTATATATGTTGATATTAACTATAATATAAGTTGTATGTATGTTGATATTAACTATAATATAAGCTGTATGTATGTTGATATTAACTATAATATAAGTTGTATATATGTTGATATTAACTATAATATAAGTTGTATGTATGTTGATATTAACTATAATATAAGTTGTATGTATGTTGATATTAACTATAATATAAGTTGTATGTATGTTGATATTAACTATAATATAAGTTGTATGTGTGTTGATATTAACTATAATATAAGCTGTATGTGTGTTGATATTAACTATAATATAAGCTGTATGTATGTTGATATA